>NC_079208.1:43348316-43470816 GCF_026745355.1 Beta vulgaris subsp. vulgaris
TATCGTTATTGGCTACATTCATATCTTTTCATGATCTATATCTCCATTGAAATATAAATAAACTCATACTCTCTGATCTCAACACCGTAATTTCAGCAAATATGTCCAGACTTATTCTTTTTACCTTATTTTCTTGAAAAAAAATAGGCGGGAGAGTTTCAACTTATATACTTGGACAGGGAGAGCCAAAGTGTTGGGAACAATCATAGCAATTTCTGGGGCTATGATCTCTAGCTTTTACGAGGGTAAGGTTCTAGCTAGAGTTTGGACTTCATTAGGCGCAAACGACGAAGTCCAACTTTCCCCGCGATAAGCTTGATCGATCACATGTGCATAAACGCCACGAATATCTCGGCATTCTTGCAGCAGTTGGGAGCTGTATCTCTTCGGCTGCATCAATCGTTATTGAGGTATACATTACTAGTTATGTATTAAATACTTTACTTCGTATGATTAATAACTAGTATTTAGGCCCGGGCGATGCCTCGGATTTTCTCTTTGCTACAATTTATTAGTAGTTAAATAAGTATTCTCATACTCATTTAAAAAAGTCATCTGATTCATTATATGTATTTCAAACGTTTTCCATTCATATGTCATCATTAATTTTGATTACAAAATCAATAATGGTATGGTGGAGTAACGGTTGGATTTCTTACTTTCATACTTGAGGTTATGGGTTCGAATCTTTACGTAAACAATTCTTCTTTTTTTTGTTTACTATATGAGAAAGACATGGATATGATGTTATTGGATGAGGGAGGGTGACACGTGGCACATATACGTTCTTAGGAACGCCTTTTAATATATTAGTATAGATAACATATCATAATCTAGTTCATTATTCTATCCATTTGTATGTATTTGCAAGGATATCTTGTTGAAGAAATATCCAAATTTTCTGAGAGCCACTGGCATAATAGTAGGATTAGGTGTAATCCAGTGTGTAATATATACCGCTATTTTGGACCGAACGTCATATGATTGGAGGTTGGATTTTACTAGGTCGGGGGTTATCTTACTCTATATGGTAAGTAATTTCTATTCTATGTTTAGCTGTTTAATTAAGTTACACAAATACATCATCTTATTTGATATTAGGGTGATCAAAATGGTTGAATCTAATGATCGAGTTTTAATATTAGGCAATTATAGCTTCCGCGCTCCTTATGATACTAACAACATGGTGCATCACTAAAAAAGATCATTTTTCATTTCCACATTCAACGGAATTGCCCTTATTACGGTGGCCATTGCAAGCCCCTTCATTTTACACGATCCTCTTCACGTGGGAAGGTAATATCGAGTAGTCTTTGGCTATTTAAATTCCAGTCTTTGGCTATTATTCTCATTATTCTCATTAACTTTGGTACCAAATTTTTATGAGATGTCTTTTTGACATCTCACTATGAGACGCCTATAACGTTCTATCAACTCAGGAAACACATTCAAGAAGTGATACTCTTCAAATGACTACAAATAATAAAAATTCTTCAAGTACTGACCATTAGACACATGGGACCCTAACCTGAAACTTTTGGTTTACAAGGGTACATCCCTCTTGAAGTTAAAGGTGACACTTTTGGTTCAAAACCCAAACTTTCAAGCTACTACTGCTGGCATGTCTAGCAATTCTCGTTAAGTGATATATTTAAGATTTCGATTAAGACCAAAATTGTAAACCAGTTTCGTCTAAACTCTAACTGCATGACTTGCAGTTGCAGCTCATTTTGGATCAAAGCAAATGAATATATGGCCAACCCTCTCATTTCTGAATTGTTAAGCAAAGCCTCACAAGACAAATGCACCCTGAAAGAATGGAAGTCGACAAACCAAGCCTTGAAATGGCAACTGATCCTGTTTTCCTAATCTCAAATCCAACATAGTACTCCTATTACCTTTACCTGAACCCAAACAGTTCACCGAATTGGCATCTATTAGGTGAAGGGTTGCATTACATATGGTCATCACAGTCCAGCATCTCCCCCTCATGCGTGCATTTCATGCACACTGGCAAATACTCTAAAAAACACCTAATAATTCGAGGAGACAAGGCAAAGTCGTCATACATCCAAAAAAATTGCTCTTACATGGATGGTGAAAACTGTAAAGCCCTTTTTAAATGAACACTTGACATGAAACAGTATTCGTTCTCAGAGGCTCTGATCAGTTAACGTTCACAGTTATAATCATCTACGTACATAGTTGGTCCAAACTCCCTAGACACCCTTTTCACAAAACCGTTAAGGCATCACGTCTCAAGTAAAATTTTCAACTTTGACAATTAAAAAAAAACAATATTGACAGGAATATACAGCTTCATCAAATGAAAATGATTGGTCAGAGTAAAAGAGTAATAACAATTTGAGAAGCACTAAAGATAATATTAAAAAAATCCAACTAAATATTTTAAAATATTAAAGTAACATTTTAAGAAAAATTGCTGATATAGTTTCAACCTACCCTTCCTACAATATGACCTACGTCAAAAGAAGCTCCCTGGGCTTCCTCCGTACAAACCAATTTGTCAAATTAAAAAATGACAACATTTAGCCAGCAGGAATATATATACCAAGTAAAACACAGCGCCACCAACAGTTGACTGCAGAGAACAGCTTTGTCAAAACAATTAGCTTCACTCCCCATCTCAACCCCTTGTACTCAATGCCAACAATATCTTCTTTCTCGGACCCTGTAACAAACAGCAAAGAGCAGTAATGTCATAAAAAGGAACTAGTTTTGTGCATAATAAAGGAAACAAGTAGTACTTGGCCTTGATGTTCAGCGTGACGTTGCGGTCATGGAATCAAACCCCCCTTAATCTTGGGGGTGGTTATTTCCTTAGTCACCCCCCCCCCCCCCCAAAAAAAAATGAAAAGAGTTTTTGACATGCTAAATTGGACCCAGTTGGAGAAGCAACAAGAAAGTATGACGCCTAGTCACCTAGCACTCTAAACCTCAGCAATATTATGACAATTTCATTGCCCACAATGACACCACAATAATAAAGCATTATAACATGACTCTCTTTCTCTCCTGTCCCTCACTTCCCCTTATATATCAAGGAACGGAATAAACTGAAGTTCCTCCCAAGTAATCCCTCCCCTCTTTCCTACTGTATCTGAAAAAGATAATGGGAACAATTGGACATGTTACTAGATCGAATTTGGTGATTCTGAACAGATGAACCCAAAATATTAGAGCATCCTGAAGGAACTGGGTGTGGTTTCTTCCCCAAGGAACACCCATTATTTCTTTGAACTATTTCTTCCAGCTAATCTTGTTCTCACAATGTAGGCAGCAGAAAGCGGGAAAAGGCTCCCACTTCAGTTAATTCATATAAGGCTATTAAAATGCCAACACCAGAAAAGAGAATTAATTTGCACAGCCTTCTGAGTAACCTGAAATATCAGAACAGGAAAAAGGAATGGATGGCTTCTCCATGGTTTGAAAATTGCGGCTGTATGTCCCTCAGTAAGCTGAGACCAGTAATGAAGTACATAATTTTTAAAGCTCTGGGAAGAATATTGGTGACACACAAGTCCATCACACAAAAAATTACTTCCATCAAGCACCTTGCCCATACAGCCAAATCTCTCTAGATACAACCGAAGAATAATTCCAAGTACAAATGTTACTCTTTTTTCAAAGAGGTGAAATAACAAAGATCCTTGATCATTAATATTACTATTACTACTATAAAACTTAAAATGAGTAAGAATAGAGGAAACATATTAAGGTCAATCACAAACTCCAAATTCATTAGAAGGCATGATATGTCAATTACAGTACCATAAATTTTGTGACATGAATGTGTACAAATATTTTAAAAAAATGAATATTCCCTCCATCCCCGAGAATTCTTAGATGTCTTTGGTGCGGAAACTAAGATTAGTAGAGTACCATAAAGAAAAATAAAGTTAGTTACAAGTGAACACACACACACACAGAGAGATGAATAGGTCTCTGGAAGCATTATTGCAACTGAAAACCAAAGGTCTTAACGGCCCATTTGGTTTAGTGGTCATAAATAGTGGTAATGGTAATGAAATATAGTGTAAATGTGTAAAGAAGTTCTCATGCCAATAACCATGGAATTGAAACATTATGACAAAAGATGGATTTCGCTTTATAAATTTCCATTACCACCCAATACCACCTTCCCAAGTGGTAATGGATGGTAATGACTTTTTAGTAAGAAAATGGATATATTATTTATAAACATTAACTCTTAAAAATAAAAAAAGTATAAGTGTTTATTCAGAGAAAAAATAATCTGACTAGAGGGTACGGACAACAAAAGCAGAACAGAAGGGGGAAAAAAGGAGAGGAGAAGTTAAAAGAAAATCAGCAAAGAGAAAAAAAAAGAGTGGCTGAGGAGTGAGGACAACAGAAGAGAAGCATAAAAAGCCAAAAAGGAGAGAAGGCTACAAAAAAGAAAAAACTCGCAGAATAAAATAGAACACGTGACTATTTTTTACTCTTGGAAAAGAGGGTCGAACAGAGAGAATGAAAGGAGACCAGACGAGTCACCTAGAAAGCTTCACATCGATGAATGGCGGCAGACTGGTGGTGGCCACCACCGGACATTAATCGCCGGCCAGTGAGTCATACCCAGTTACAATCAATTTCCCAGATGCTTCACATTTCGCAAATTAGGACTTTGATTTTTGGGGTTAGATTGAAGTAATTTCATGCAATTAATTCAGGGTTTTTGCTCAAATTTACATATTATGGGTACGAGTTAATTTTGATTTTTTTTTGTTTTATTCTTGTTCTAAACTCATATCTCTTATTTTTCTCGCTTCTTAATAAAAGGCAGCTACCTCGCGCCTCCAGTAAAGGCACACAAAAGCGCGCGCCTATCGTTGTGCTCCTCGCCTCAGCTGATGGATGCGACTTTTGCACCGCCTTTACTTGCCTTGCGCCTAGGCGCGCCTTGGGCGTGCTTTTTAAAACTAAGGCCATGGGAGGACGTAAGTATGTATTTCATAGTTGCCTTACCAAAACGCAAAGAGGTAAGAACACAATTATGGTTGTGGTGGATAAGTTCTCGAAGATGGCACATTTTGTGGCTTGCACGAAGACTGGTGGTGCCACTCATGTGGCATTTAAAGATAATTATTCATTTAAATGGAGTTCCTAGATCCATTGTTTCAAAAAAAGATGTCAAGTTTCTGGCAGATTTAACGAAAGCTTTTGGGAATTAAGCTGCTCTTTAGTACCACAGCTCATCCTGAGACACAAGGCCAGAGGTAACTAGGAAAACTCTTGACCACACCTTCAAGGACCATGGGGAGCAAAGTCCCTGAAAGATTGGAATCTCAAACTAACACAACAGATCTCCAACATATGCCACTGAACACTCTCCATTCAAGGTAAATCACGGAACTACGCCACTTAGTCCTTAGGATTTACTACCTATTCCAGTTCAAGCTCATATTAGCAAAGCAGAAGTGAAAGCTAAAGAAATGAAGAAGCCAATGAGCAAATTCGAGCTAGAATAGAAAGGTAAATGAAGCATATAAGATCTCAGCGAACAAACATCAGAAGAAGTTCACCTCCGAAAAGAACAATTTCCATCGAGAAGAAAAGCAAGCTCATGCCTAGAAGTAATGGTCCATTTAAGGTGTTTAAAGAGTACGGAAACAATTTCCACAAGATAAAACTGCTAGGAGAGATAGGAAACATATAGGCAGTATTCAATGTAGGTGACCTAGCTCCATACCTTAAAGCTGATCTTTTGGAGGATCAAGGAGACTTTTCCCAATCAGGAGAGAATGATGCAAGAGCATCCACCCTACTCAAGCTACAAGCATGGAAGACGAAGGGGCATTAGAAACGCAATTTCAAGGCTCAGTTAACCCTAAGGTGATATAAGGGGTTAATTAAACACGCTTAAAAAACTGTTTTGCTTAGTTCAGTTTTGCATGGTTTTGTGGTAGCCAAATCTCAAATGGGAAAGCACTTATTTTATAATTTTTGGCTCCAAATTGCTTTCCCAAGGCAGCTAACACATCCAACTAGGCGAGAAGGTTGCTTGAGATGAAACTTAATGGTGAAGAAAGCCACCTTCAGAAGCCATTTCTTCCATTTTCTAGAGTGTGACCTATGGTTGGAAAGCTCTTCAAAAGTAGGAAATCCTCCCATTGGTTTCCAAGCCAAAGCAACAAACGATTGGAAGCAAAAGACAGAAAGTTAGCAACTAGTCTGATGAGAGTTTCTAGCAGCATGTGTAACTAGTTGTTTTCAACTTTTCTTCTTTTTGCTTGCTTCTTGGGTAGGAAAGCTTATATTGCTGCCTATATATACTAGGTCAGTTTAGGAGAATTAGATTGTGTAAGTTCAAAGTAAGAAACTTGGAGAGAAACAGTTGTTTTTCCTAGAGTGTCAACTTTACCGGTTTTGGTTCTTTTATCTACAACATTTTCTTCATTGCATGTTTGCTTATAAGTGAAGTGTATAGAATTGAGTAGGTTGAATAATAAGTTGTTCCATCTTATTATTACCTTAGATTGGTGGTTGTTTGGTTGGTGAAAGTGGTGGTTGCTTTGCAAACCCGGAGGTGTTCCTCGTTTTCCTTGTTTTCTTTCTTACTTATCTTTGCTCTCAAGTCCCAAATCAATACGTATCAATTGAAACTATAAGGTTTCTCAATGATCTCATAAAAGATCCCCAAGTTTGTTGAAATTTCTTTGAAAAACATAAGTCTGGAAAAACCTAATCTTCACAAAGTATCTACAAAGTATCTACGCAAGCACGATTGCCTACCAAGATAGCCAATTGCAAATACACATTAGCACACAGCCCCATCTAAGTTAAACGAATGTATATTCTCAGATAAGCATAGCGCCATCAAAGTATTCACACGTTGCATGAAAATCATCAACAGAGAAAATATCTAACCTACTTCCAAATTTTCAAGATTAATTTGAATATCAAATAAGCATTACGTTACTGTGGCCTGAGTAGTGAGTACTGGGAATGCTATGGACATTGGAACAATGCATGACAGGTTAACAGCTCAGCATTCAGTACTCAGTAGACATCTTACCATTGGTACTCCCATTGCTTTAAGGTCCTCATCAGTCATGTGTTCAAGAGCTGTCATATCGACCTGAAGACAAAACCAAACTTAGTTATTAAGACTCACTGAAAAGTCGGAAGGTACACAATCACATGCAACTGGTACTTACTTCCTCTGCCTGAAATGAAATAAGATACTTCTCAAGACCCAAGGACTGAAGAAACCCATCAACTGATGAATCAGCCTGCAAGAAGAAAGATATAGATCAAGACTCAAGAGAATGGATAAAATAATCCTTTGACAGAATTAGTGTTTTCCCTTCCAGCAAAGCAGTTAGCAAAAGTTCAAAAGTCCTATAGATCCATGACGCAATCAGCCTTATCAAATGATAGATTATTGCATACTTATTCTGCTAATAGTCATACAATCAATCAATTCCTAACAATTTAAAAGAAGGTGCAACACAATCAGTACCCAGATAAAGTACGGGAAAGAGAGAATATAGCACCTTCTGCTGAGGCTTTTTCCTTGAAGTTGAGTTGGGAACTTTCTTGGACTCTGCAACAGGTGTGGCAACAATGACACTTCTTCTAGCAGGTTTAGCAGCCTCTGGTTCAGGTTTGGGCTTCAGGGGATCTTTATTTATTGGTTGTGAATGCATTGAGCCAGACAATTTTTCACGTAGATCTCTAACACCTCCACCTTGGGTATCATGCTGAGAGCTCCTCCTTTGAAGCTTCAAACGTAGATCACCTCCACCAAGTTTTCGCGCTTCAAGGTCAATTGACAGTGTCAAACCCAATGTTGTCTATAAAACATAAATGAGGAAACTTAGTATTATGTAAATGGCTCAGCTGATCCATACATATATGAGGCTGCTCATCTTCGTAAAGATCATGTTCCCATTTGTCATCTTGCCTCTGCCTGCAGACATGGATACGACCGATTCAGAGAATATCAAAATTGTCGACTGAATAAACTATAAATCTAGCATAACATGTGGTGGCATGACATATTTAGACCTATAGCACAATAACATGTGGTTTTCCATGACATTTGTACGTAAGTATATGAATACATAATCAATACCAAAAAATATGTAATTCATCAGACTTTTGCGATATACATGACTGCAGTAGTAAATATAATTTACCACATGATGTAAAAACTTACTAAAGCCATTAAAACTTCTGACACAACTTACAAGTACTCCCTCCATCCCACAAAGCTTTTCCCATTCAACCATTCATAATTGGTCCAATTACTTATATGGACTAGAACAACCAATTGACATAATACAATCCTTTCCCTTCATTACCTTTTTTATCATTTTTTTCTCTCCAACATTAACTTAAAATAGCCACTTGCATTGTACTTTTTCTTATACTTCACTCAACAGAGACCAACCACAAAAGTTTTCCTTAATACGTGTGCCCACAAGAAACTGGAGAGGCATTGGTAAATGGAAGGAGTAATAGCAAATATACCATCAGTGCACATCTTCCAAATCTTCATTCTTGACCCCATAAGGCATGCACTGGTTAAACTTACCTATTAACTGCAAGCTAAGAAACATTTTGGTCTTGAGTTCTACTTTTGCCAATAAAATCCTAAGTTGCACAGAGACAGGTAAGGGGACAGAAAACGGTAAGATTCCAACATCTTAAGACATGGGTACGCGTATCCGTACAAGAAATTGGAGAAGAACCCGTGACCTTGAAGAAGTACCCGTGCTAGAGAGAATTAAAATCCGATTTCACATTCACAAGACAGCGCTGACATGACATTGGATCATATACATTTCAACTTTACGAAGATACATTTTTCTTATCGAATAAGGCGGACATAGGTAGAAAGAAGCATAAAAAAGAACACAAAGCACACTCACAAATCATCCAACAACCAGGGAAGGGGGAAACTTGCAAGCTTCAGAAAGGCATCCAAAGCTTCCTTTCCATTCCAATCAAAAAAAACCATCCAGATCTAGTCATCCACAGAGAGCTGATATGCTAAACACTTTGAATGTGTGGGATAGATTTATCTAAGGCTTAGTGTTGAATACTCATGGGGGAAGTGGCTTATCTACTGAAATTGGATTAAAGTTTAAACAGATGATATGGTAGCAGAAACACAAACAATAGAAGCACAGATGGAATAGGCCAGAGTGGATAATTCGTATACGGTAGATTTTGTGTGGGTCAACCAATAGAAACTCATCTGTTCCGCTGGTAGCTGAAGCAATTTAATTTCTGGTTCAGGCATGGGGGAAGATTTGTCATGATCTGTCAGAAGACAGGACTTACACCACCTCAGGAAGCGCAGCATGCCATTGCACACCTTCCCTTTCTTACCCTAATTATTTGTGTAATCCATGTTGGAAGACAGTGAAATTCCACCACTTCCTTGCCCGCCCATCTCCTTCATTTTCCCGCAAAATTATAAACCACGCAAAGTGCAAAATAAAGCAAATGCTTATTTCACTTGTATATAAAAAAAAGTCAAAAAGTTAGATCCATCACCATTTCTGCCATCAATAACCCTCAACCAACTTTATCTTAATCAATCACCACACCAAGTTTACTAATCACATGGGAATATTTCACTCTTTCTCCTTCTCTGTGGTTCATGTCTCATTTTCACATGTTGCAAGTACTAAGAAATGGAGGTAGTATATATCTATATAATATTTTCATTTAATTATTCAAAAGTTAGATTAGGCTTCCCCTTGATTAAAAATATCTTCATTTAATTATTCAAAAGTTAGATTAGGCTTCACCTTGATTAATATGCCAGGCGCAAGTATGCTACTGAGTGTTAAAGCTCCAACACTAAATTTGCCCTAGTGGTAACATAACAAAGGACAGCACAAAAGAGGAAGCAAAGGAACAAAAAAAAAAAGAAAACAAAATGATCCTACACATAGCATAGCATATAGAAAAGGAATCTTAGTCATGAGTCATCCGGTACGTTTCAAGAAAAAGAGTAAAAAGGAAAGGAAAGGAAAAGGAAAGCAAACGCCAGCCTCATGAGGAAAGAGAAACTTCAAGAATAGTTGGTGGAAAAGACGATCAGCCGAAGCACCGACCATGGCACCAGCTCACCTTAGCCCACGAGTAAAACCCCAATAAATAACATCTTTAATTACAAAATTACCCCTTAAATTCACGGATCTAGGGTATATATTTTAAACCCCATACTTGAAAGGAATTAATTGCTACTGTTTTCCTTGCCATTGGTCCTTTAACAATGGACAGAAGATGGTGTCTAAGGTTTTCCTGCACCAACTCATTACCAATTTACAGTTTCTGGAGATGAATTTTACTATTCTTACTCTCTTTACTGGGTGTCCGAATGCAGAGTGTCAGATCTGACACAAATACATACCAGGGTCTGCAGGTGTCAGTCTGGATAACAAAGTTTACATGGATTATCGTTCTGAACCTCCGACAATAAAAATGAGGAGACTTATAGCCTAAATGATTCTAAAGCACACAAAACCATTACCTCAAAAGCTTAGTTTAAAAGGTGTGAGGCGCACTGAGGCACAAAGTGCAAGGCTAAGGCACGCGCATCTCGTAGGCGAGGCGCACCTTTGATGCAAAACTCTATATAAATATACAACCAAAAGGAGAGTTATTACTCTCATGAAACTCAAGGTGCTAACTGCTAAGCATATCATCATAATGCAAGTATTTGAGGTAAGTCCATTTCAAGTCACATTCCACATAGTATCAAAATTAAATCCATTGTAGAGTCCATCAACCATCTCGCTAGCGGCATCCTCACTTCAAAGGGGGTGAGAAAGCCTGCAATGAAACCTACAATTTAAAAGATATAAATCTATAAAAGTGTGAGTTTCACCAATGTTCTTTCTTATGTGCTTTCTTTTCAGCAACAAATGAAAGATCAAAAGCCGATCTCCTACTTGAACCTAATTGCAAATTGCAACAACCCCATACGTAGATTAACTTGCACGAAAAAGAAGGCAATTAAAGACTTCAAGGAGTGTTACATCAGAGAGTGGCACGAGACATAACCAATTTTCCGCCTCGCTCGACTGTATTCGTTATATCTACCCATATATACTAGGTTTATCTCTCTCCTTGTGAGAGTTTAGGGACTTTGTTCTTTGATTATTGTTTTCAACTGCAAATTGATCCATTAATAGGGATTTCTATGCTATGGGTTTGCAAAGATGTCAACTATCGTGGTTTTCCCTAATCAAAATTATATTTGTTTTAATATGATATGTATCTCGTAGTTTCGACTTATATTCTAGATGTCGTATAATTTCAAAGTAATGAATTAAATTAACTGAAAAGACACACCCTAGCTCTTATATTACTTCGACTCTTCTAACTTCCTTATGCATTTGTGTCATGTCCTACGTGGCTAAACACTTAATTACTTCACTTTAAACCAAAATCTTAGAAATTTTACTATGGAATGGCCAAGTCAAACACCCAAGCACATATCCTACTGGATACATGTAGTGAGTAACATAGCTTAGCTAAGAGCCATACCTAAAGTAATTAGATAGTAACCAAAGGTCAAAAACGATGAAGACTAGAAAAACCTAATTTTTAGCATTTCATTGTATATGTCCACATCATCATCCCTAAACCTCTCCAGTTAGCACTCCATATATTTGACCCCATATATTTGACCAATAAACACCATAACTAGTAGCAATAATCAAGATGCTGGTCATGAGTATCTAATTATCTAATTCCATGATGTTCTCTTCATCAATTAAATACTACTTAAGATTATTAAAGAAAATAAAGGTAACCAGTATATGACAGCTTCTTAAGTTGACAACTTAAAAGAAGCAATTGATCCATTCTATAAGTGGAAACTAGATGTTAAAGGCGAAGTCTTAATCGAACTTGAAGCTCCAATTAATTTTACCATTCCCTCGACACTATATGGAAAAAAAAGTCGTCGGAGTAGTAGTGCACTAAGGATCCAACGAAGAGCACTAACCCTCAATTTTCAACCAGCTAGATAAATATGCACTGAAAACCGTGCTCTCCACATATTCTTCACTCACTTTCTAGTCCACAGACACACAAATCTATGATTCGGATATTCGCTCAACAAAAAGGTTTTACCAAAAGCACCCAAATGTTGCTCTAGACCCTAATCACACGACCCAAGTTCTTTCAAACCTTCTTTCTAGTTTCACATGAGCTTTCTACTTAAGAAATTACGCTAAAACTACAACAAAAGTTCACTATTTCCAACAAAATCAATATAAGCAAAAATTAAACTATCAACTAAAATAATCTTGTTACCAGTTTACCCGACAAATATCAAACAGAAAAAGAAAAGGAATGAAACATCTTAATTACAGTATTCAATGCTACTTTAAATCCAAGAAATTCCATAAAAACAATAAACAAAAAAGAAAAAACCTTTTTCCGGTAACGGTTCTCCGGCGAACGGAAGTAGCAACGCCGTTATTGCCGTTAAGCCTGTCTCTAATTGACGGCTTGGATTCTCCCTCTAAACGATCAGCATACATTTTCCCGAGAATCGAAGATGATGTGGAAAGTATTCAGATTTCCAGTCGCAAAACCCTAACCCTAGATTTTGTGGGACTTTTAATTTGGTACTTTGCTGAAGAAGTCAGAATCAGGGGAGTAGAGATTCGAGGTTTTAGAAAGAGGGAGAAAGAGATTTAAACAGGTGAGGTATTTTTTTCTGAGAGTGCGATTTTGCTAGGCTTGTTGAAAAAGGAAAGAGAAATAGTTACTGAGAAGTGAGAAGTCACAGTCGACGCCTACGCATTACGCAGCGAGCGCGAGCGATAGGACAGAATTAATTAAACTATATGCATGTCGCGTCTGACTAACCATAGCTGTGTCACTAGACCTGAGCATGGGCCGAGCCGGCCCTGTTTACGGGCTCGGCCTGCGGGTTAGGAAAATTTGTGGGTCGGGCCCAAGCCCGTTAGTGGCGGGATGTGTCAGGTTGAATTTGAAATTTTCAGATTTTGTCCACGGTCTGGTCCAGACCTCCGGGTCAGGCTCGTGCCTTCTGCAGGCCTGGCCCATGTTTTATGTTGTTTTTTTGGATTTTTGACCATTTTAGACTAAAAAACAAAGGAAAGGAGCATTCGGCCAACGGGCCATCTAGGCGGGCTCGTGCTGGTGCGAGCCTGAGATAAAATTTCTTGACCGTGACAGACTTGCGACCCACGAAACGGACAACGGGTCGGGCCGACCCACGTGCGGATCCAGCCCATCCCCACCTCACTCTATGTGTCACTGTGATTATTTTTCAAAAAATTTGTAAGAAACTACCGTGCGATATTAGATATTTAACTTTCACTAAATTTACAAATAAGGGTTGTGTTTGGCAATGAGAGGTTTGATGTGTTTTTAGAGCTTTGGACTCCAAATAGAGTTTTTAACGGGTCAAAACTCTATTTGGAATATTTGGTAAAATGGCTGATTTGATAGAGTTTTGAGGAGTTTTGGGGTTCAAAACTCTAATTTCTAAAAAGTTGGAAAACCCATTGTTTTGTTCAGAGGTTTGAAATTTACATTGTAATATGACATGTTTACCCATAAAACACCTCACTTCTCTTCTCACTCTTAACTCTTAACTCTTAACCCTAAAAATACCACTTCTTCATTTTCTCTTATCTCTCCTTACTTCCCTCTTATCAGATTTGAAAGACCTTGGTGAATTCTTGAGGTATCTTCAAAGAGGTTAGTGAATTTTTGCTAATTATTTGTTATTATTGTATTAATTTTCGGGTTTATTCCGTTTACTGATCTTCAAAATCGTCACTTTTGCATCTGATTGATGTCTAATTTGCACTTTGTTTGGGGATTATGAGTTTATTTAATGGGAGATTAATTATCAAAATTTGGTGGATTATGAGTTGTTTCTATGAGTTAATTAACTTTGTTGCATTGGGCGATTTTTAGAATAATAAGTATTTGGAATAAGAACATTTGAGTTTCTGTGGTTGATGACTTGATGTTTGGCAATGATGGATAGACTAAGAACATTCTTTATATTAGTGAACCTTTTTTTTATATGCATGACCAATTAACCATCATGTATATACACCTGCCCTGCAACCCATGAATAGGCTTGGAGACTTGGAGTTGCAATTATAATTAGGATTTTTTGGTTAAAACACCCTTATATATGCAATTATGTTTGGTGATTTTTAAAACAATCCCCCTTTTTATTTTTTTTAAATGAACCCCCAAACGTTTTATAAAAATTTTGGTTGCACCCCCAAAACCTAACTTCCGTCAAATCCAGACGTTTGTGGGGCCCACATATGCTATTATATAACAACCACTTCATCCCCAAATCAGGGTATTCCCTCTCTCACAACGGTCATTTTCCAACACCTCCAAATTGAAGCTGCTAATCTAAAATTTCGAACGGAAAATTGCAATTCCACTCTCAATTGACAATTCCTAACATCCTTCAAATCAAGTAAGTGCTACATTCATTTTTAGGCATTTGCTGTCTAAGGACCCTCGATTCGATTGTTTTCCAAGAATGATAAAAAAGAAGACAATTTAATTATTTAAAATATTTCTTTTATTAATGATAGAAGATGACCTCAAATAACAAGAGGGACAATGATGAAGCTGAGGCTTCGGTGAGAGACATGGGTCGGGCTAGTTGGTCTAAGGAAACTTTACTCATATTCTGTGATCTGTGTATCCAATATGCCGAAAGGAGTAAGAGGGAAACGAGGTGCAACAATTTCACAAAGAATGCCGTGGAAAGTGCTTGAAGTGGAGTTTAGTAAAAAAAAAAAAAATTGGCGTATGAGAAGAACCAACTGAAAAACAACTGGGATTGGATGAGAAATCGTTGGAGCCTTTGGAGAGCATTTAAAGGAAAAGAAGTCGGATTAGGTTGCGATCATGAAAAGGGTACAATAAGTGCTCGTGAAGAGTGGTGGAAGAAAAAAATTGAGGCTAGCTTATACATACCCACTTTATCGCTTACATTATCATAATAAATTAAATTAACTACCTAGGTTGATTATTATCTAATTTCATTCATCTCTGTTTTATAGGAGAATGTGCATTTTAGAGCTTCTCAATATGAAGGTATTGATCCCGAACTTGAGTACAAAATGGAACAACTCTTTGGAGGTTCGGTTACTCAAGGGGGGATAAAGTTTACTCCTGTTCAACACCCAGAAGAATCACTTTATATCACTTAATGGCACATATCCACTCTTCACCCATTGATGCTACTAATGTTGGTATTGTAATGGTCAACAACGAAGATGTAATGAGTGATAATGATGATTTAAATCATAACGAAACTAACATGGAATGACAGGAAGTCTGGAATGATTCAACTCCACTTCCTTTCGCTTCTCCACAATCAACTGAACACGTAGTTAAATTAAAGGAAGTAAAAAATGCTTTGACAATGATGTTGCAGAGAGTTCAAAGAGTTGTCGGACTGAATCTGGTAGTAGAAAGGGAGGGGGCTGAATTCCTAATGGAAAAATTGGATGCAATGGTGAAAGTTGTGACTGAGAGGAACACTAAGGAAATGGAGTTGATGAGTATTGAAGCACAAACACTTACTGAATCCTCCCATACACTTGTTGATTCATTGGCAAAATTAGCGTCTATGCCTCACCTCGTACCTGGAAGTCCATAATTCTTTTTTGCTTGCACCATGATCGAAGACCCCAAAAAGAGGATACTACTCAATGGCATGCCAGATGATAACTTAAGGCTTTAGTGGATAAAATACTTGTATGAAAAGGATGAGTGAAAAATGTATCGACTTTAACTATTAAGACTTGTTCTATTTAGTTTGGTTATTTATCTTTTGGATTGCACCCCCTTCTGGATAGTAATATTAGGTGCTTTTGTATGACAGGAACATGTAAGTAGCATAGGCTTTGCAATTTGGTTTATATATGCAGCCTATTAACATTACTAATATGAATGTAATATGAACATGTGGTTAGTGCTTATATTAAAGTTTGGTAGTTATGAATGTAATATGAATATGCATTTTATTTTTGCTACATAAACAATATTCTTGATTGTAATGGATACACTTACTAAGGTATTTACAGATATGGATTTTCATGGTATTACGATAATGCATTTTGGGATTATGTGGCATCTATATTAGGTCATGCCAGCCATTATTATGTTAAATACATACACAAGGAGCCATGTATGACATCGTTGCAAACAAGAGAAAAATGGATGCATGAAATATTAAATGGTCATAAAAAACGCTTCAACATGTTTAGAATGACACCATGCACATTTCAACAATTATGCATGGATTTAGAAAATTATCATGGATTATCTCTTTCGGGTAGGATGTCAAGTTTAGAGAAAGTGGGTATTTTTGTTTACATTCTTAGTAAAGGAGACTCAAATCGAGATGCACAAACGACAAACCTCAGGGGTATATGAGGAATTTTCCCTATTTAGTTTTATAGTTGTTTTGGGCTTCCCCTCCTCTGGTTTTGTCTTGGGTTCCCTTGTCCCCTCCCCCAAGTTAGTGTTGGGCTCCCCTTTCCCCTTCCCCACTGTTAGTGTCGGGCTTCCCCTCCCCCTCCCCCTTGGTTGTTGGAATTTCAAATTAGTTATGTCAGGTTTTTTCTTAAAACATGTGTTAGATCTCCATATAATAGGAGTGCGTCGTTTTCTAGTTGTCAAAAATGTTGTCCAAGGTTGGTTGTGGCAATCGACACATGTTTGTCAGTTAAGTCAGGTTTGGTGGTTCAAGGTTATTACAGTAATATATGTTGATTTTTGGGAATACGTGTTGAGGGACAAGATGACTCGAAAATTTCGCGAACATGGACGACGTGATGATAGACTTTCATGGTTGGGACGTATGTTTTTCGATTTTGCAAACCGAAGGTGTGTTCAAGAGTTCAGTTTGTTTGGCTCTCTTTTTAGCTCGGCATTGATCTAGATGATCTTTGCCTTGAAAACTTCAAATTTGAAGGCGGCACCTCAGTTGTTTCAGCACGCCCACTCATCTGCGTTTTTCCTACCTCATGAAGAAACCTGAAATACTCTCGAGCGAGAGTAATGGATCACAACGAAATGTGACTCTTCAAAAGATCATGATCCCAGAAACCCAAGCGATAACAGATTGCTAGGATTGCTCATGCGGCGAGAAGCGACTCTCGTTGTTGGTTGTTCGTTGTCCGGATCATGAACATCATTCGCTTCTCATACCACTTCCATCAACAGTCTGAGGTTCAAATCCACCATCACAAGCACTGATCAGTGACGCCCCCCTTCACAAGCGTTTTTGTATCACTTTTATTTATTTGTGTTTTAGATAGAATGTACGAGCTTATAAAGCTCCTTTAGATTTGTTTGTTGTTTTAGTTCTAGTTGTATTAGCATTAGGCTATACTTCCTCTTTTAATTAATGAACAATTTCTCATTGTCAAAAAAAATCAGAATCCTTTATGTTATGTATTATAACAATGTCATACAAATAGTCAACTATGCATTTCTATTGTACAATCTATTGCTACTAGTGTAACTAGATAAATCACCAAAAACTGATGTATATGAGAGATAAATGTCAGATAAGTTAGAAAAGTAGAAAAGAACAAAAGTTTTTGTACAAAGAAGCTACACCTTTCTTTCCACGCTTCCAGAATAGACAAGCACAAATTCGTGACACAAGCCGTTTACGTATATTCACTCTTGGTTACATACAGCTTATCCCACAACCACTACGGCTATATTTTGTGTGTGTAAAGTTTCAAGATTTTCTGTCTTGATCATCCTTGTTCTGCTATTATCTGTCTTGATCATCCTTGTCCATACTCCATGGACTTCAAGGTTGTTGAACAGAGAGCATTCCAAAAAAAGGATTGGTCATTGCAGAGTGTAATACAGACATCGCTGAATTTAGTGTTTCCATGTCAACCTTTTCCCTAGGTAGATACAAGAACTGCCCCTGATTCGTCCTTTCAAACCCACAAAGTTCCAGAAACCTGACACCTCCAGTCAGACTGCCGATTCTTTCCTGTTGAATTTAGAAAACGAGGGAGACTGTTAGCTAAAGAGCATATAGATGAACTACAAGAACAAAAGGTTAGATACATGCCATCAGGTTGTTAATTTAATTATCATCCTATCCAGATAGTTCACAGCCTTGTTATTAAAAGAACTTCTTGAGTTCTTGACTCCTCTAGGTTCTCATCTTTTATTTTCACGAAAATACAGGAACTGTCACTACCTAATTTAAAAACTATTGGCAATCCTCTAATATTCTGCAACTTCTGTACCGTATCCTTCACATGTACGGTGTACCTAAGTTTCGCCCAAAAAATATGTAAAACCATCCAATCACATCCAGGCAAAGTGGAATGTCCAAGTCCAACCCACTTGCTGTCCCATTTAACTACATTTGTTCATCTGATCTATAGCCTAAGAGAATGATCCATAGCCTAACAGAATGCAGCAGTAAGTAACAGCTCATCCATACAGCCAGTGGGGTTGATGGCACTACTTGCAAAGACCATCTCAAGAAAACGTGGCATTGTCATCCAAAGTGTATAGAGTTTACACAAAAGAAATGTTCCCACTTACATTATGATCCATGAAATGTGTACCTGGAAAACTGAGTTATTGATCCGTAGATTCCTGAATTTTTCCACGTCAGGATTGTTCATGACATTTCTAATGTATATTTGGAGAGTTTGGAAAGCCTTCTTTACTCTGGCATCCTCGTCCTATAACCATAAAGAAATAATATATGGTTAACATTTCTATAATCAAAGTTACCAAACTTAAATGAAGGAATATATCATCGGAAAGTGCAACATAATAATTATTCAATAATCACCACTCTCAACTCAATAGACAGTTATAAGGACAAACATAGTGCACCTATATAGTATATATGATACTCTTTGGAAGAGGAAAAAGCTGCAGCTAAAGAACTTGGCTCATGATGGAGCTTACATGAGGGGAATGTTGAAACTTGGAGTGGCTTAAGATGCTCCTAATTTATTGGTTTGGTGCAGATCAGTTTTAGAATCAAAATTCAAGCGACTATTGTTCCTAGTATTCTCTTATCTAAAGACGAGTACTTTCACTGGTTACCTTGTCAATTTTATGAGAAAATTGATAGATCCTAAAATTCTTGTGAGCCTAAAATGATAAGCAAGAGCTTTTCATATGTGAATTTATCTGAAGACAAGCTACAGCAGCAGACAAAATAAACTCGGGATGCCTATAGTAGACATCACTAATTGCTTCTGCATATGTTAAAAGGCATATTGCAGTGGTCGCCAAGAATCACACACACCGAACATGTCGACATGTTTCCCAATACTGCACTGATTTTTATGAGAAATTTACTCTCTTGTAAACCCTCATTGCACAGACATTGCTTCACCCCAAGATATTATACTTTCACCTGGTATATTATATTCACCGCGTGGAAAATTATTTATGTTCATGACTACCAGGCCAAAGTCTGAATTTCATCCAAGAAAAGGAGACATCAAATCAAACTATACAATGTATTCAGGAAAGAAGTCATTTATGTTCATAATCAGAACATGCATTTTTCACACCAATCACTATTGTTAACAAAAACTTATCAATGACTTATAGCCATTAGCCAGTACACATAAAGTCATGTTCGAATAAGATTGTCTTGCAGGAAGTCCATTATATTTTTTACTTTTTATATTTTATAATGCCTTTTAAATGAGTGGTGAAGGGAGGGGACTTCAGGAAACTCTCTGCAAAACGCAAATCCTGCTTGTTGCAAAATAGCTGAAACAAATAAAGGACTGGAAAGCCATGCCACTAACCTTATGGTAACGCCTTAGACATCGTAAACAGTCACTCAGAAGCTCTGCCTTTTTAGTAGATTTCACAGGCTTTGCTGCCTGAAATTCAGTGAAGAAATTAGCGTTATATATAGATGGTACAGAAATCTAAAAGTCCTTTCAGAAACATCCATTAACTATAGGCAAAGGGCTACAAACAAGATTTCCTACTTGGACCTCCTAGCCAGTTAAAAGAAAAGGAGAAAGCAATAAAAAGCAGACCTTTTCTGGTTTTTCCTGTACCGCATGAAATGCAGGCTGCATTGATAATGACGAAGCAGGCTGTATTCCAAGCATTGACCTTCGCTCTGCCTGTAAGTTACCAATAACATTAAACTAATATTAGCTTATGACTAGCCACTACAAATAACATAAAGCAGCGGTAACTTGTTTATATAAATTAAAACCTTGTATATCAAGAGAAAACAATTTCTCTACTTGGTATTGTATGTAGAGGATTACAGAACTGAAGCGCAGTTTTGGCTTTAAAGTGAATGGTTAAATCAAATTTGGTCGTCCGAAAAGTCAAAAAATAATTTTTCTGAATGTAAAATGAAATACATATAATCCTGTCGACTTTCCAGTTATTTTTAATGTTTCTTTTCAGGTTTCAGGCTAAAAGATTAAGTTCACCCTAGATTCTCGGGCGGATTTGGGTTGGATTTCAATAGGTAATTATTCACAGGTCTAGAATTAAGGCGGAGATTAAAAAAGGAAGCACAAGTAGTCAGGTGCAGAGTAAGTGGCGCGTTTCATATCCTCTTTCAGTATTGGCAGGACAGGTCCTCAAAGTCTGATACACATCGAAAGACCAAGCATTGTGTCATCATCTCTAGGTAAACTTGCTACATAGCCACGATTTCGTTATCCTCATGCATCAAACTTCAAAAGATACCAGCTGATTTGATGGATGCCAAAGGGCGGTATTTATATTTACCTGCTGCAGGATAAATCAGAGGCATACAAATCCAAGGAAAGCAAAATACTTTGTCATCAGAGGCATCTTTCTCATAAAAAACATGAAACAGCTAGTTACGAACTTACTAATTCAAGCCACCCACTCAAAACACCAAATATGCAAATAAACCATTATAAAGTGTATCGTTATCAGATGCAATTTTTATACATATTCCCCTTGATCCACACCGACTACTAGGAAGCCAGAAAGGTGGCTTTGGTATGACATAATCAGACTGATTTTTAGTAACCAATGTAACTCAAAACAAAAAGCTGGCTGGAATCAGACAAAGACCTTATCTGCTTCTAGCTTTTGACGTATTCTCTCCCTGGCTTTTATTTCCTCCTCTTTATCTGCATTTCTTGAAGCTTTCATTCTGTGTGAACAGAGAATGCCAGAGTCTTAGACATTCAAAAGATGATCATCAAGATATTAGTCACAATTAATATTCATAAACCAACTAGCTTCTAAGGTACCTTTTTCTTGCATTTTCTTCTGCAATTTGCTTTGCCTCAAAAATTCTCTTCCCCGCTTGAATTCTCTTCTGCACATCAAGCATTGAACTTTGTATATGCCATATAATATAGACACTTTACTGCTTCTCTAAGAAGAAATTCTTTGGGATCCAGTGACATATTAAAAGACTACTTTACTGCCCCATCATATGCGAAGTTCAATGTAGCCAGTAACTACTTTCGTGGCCTTGCAACTTTACCTAAACTAGTTTACTGTGTTCATTTCTTTTACAAGTTTAATCATTTTCTGACAACTACCATACAATCTTTAGTCTCTAAATACATTAGGCAAGCAATAGCTCGTACAAGTAACATAGGAACCCTCAAAAATTACATCTATTAGTCATTAGTTTCATATCTTACCCACGACTCTAGATGCAAGCAGGTGCATAATTAAACAACCAATCCATAAACCTCAAGTAAAAAAGAAATAAACTTGAAGGTATACAAAATTTTACAGCTAATTTATCAGATATTCTAACAAGCATCAGCATATTATGTTGATGCAAATGAAAGAAATGGGGCTTTTATGCTTACAAATAAAAACCACATACATGACAATAATGATGTCCTAAAAGTGCCTTGTAATCTAATCCAAGTGACATTTATTGACTCCTCCATATACAAGTAACGTACTAATGTAATATAAGTAACATATGTTAGGAGTTCATAAACCTACATAGAGCATCCAGGATTCATGGTACTGAAGGCAATTCGGTCAAATCATCCTTCAGAGATTACAAAAAGACTAGAACAAGCTACAAGAAGATGTTTTTCTACGATAGTTTCATGATCTAGCTATGTAGTCTCTTTATGGCAAACTTATTAAAGAGATTTCTTGACATCCTATATGCAAGAAATTCTTAAGAAAGGAAATAAAATCTACATTTTCATAAGGAAGAAAAGCATCTTCAAGCCGTGACACATATCACATATCCGACGAATACATACTAAGACAAGATATACCTTTTCCTCCTCTCTTTCCAGCTCCTTCTTTTTCTCTTTGCTCAGTTGGTTGGCTATGTGTCTTTAAGTAGAAGCAAGAAAGAAACCATAATTAAAAACATAGAAAGCTTTGCCACATGAAGATATTCCTTTTCATCATCAAAACTTCAAGATAATTCAGGCTGGAAGAGGTAAGAATTCAAGACAAATTCCAAAAAACAACCTTAGTTTTTGGGCCTTGATCTTCATTTCCTCTGTGATAAGAAATGGTTTATGAGCATCCAAATCAATGTCCACTGGTACCTGGGTGCACTAGTGAAGTTACAATCAAAGCATCCTAATGAGCACAGACAGTGTAGATGACTTTATTTTCACACCAATAATCAATTTATCATGCAAACATTCTTCTTCACTAGGCATTAAAACTTTAAAAGGTGAGAAACAATTTACTTTGTGGTTCAGAATTGCTTACTATAAGTATATCTACCATATGTTTTTAGATAAGCACCATATGATTTCAGCTTCAGCATATTAAGAAAAGAAATAATTAAGTGCCAACAAACTATATAAAAGACAACCTTCAAAAGCAGACAACAGGATAAATCTAAAAGATGTAAGAAACACAAAGTAATCAACAAAAGTACATCTACTAAAAGGAATTTCTTGGAAATTGTAAAACTATGTGTAGTCATATCTTGTTAGAAGAACATTTCAAGTGTATAGACAACACCCAGAAGCACACATGAAACAGTTCGAAGTTCTATTAAATTTCACTAACTTGTTCATTTCATCTGGCCCAAGGTTTAAAAATTTCAATCAAAAAACACACAAGAAGCTGTTCTTCAAGTGAATAGATCCTGCATTATCCTTGATCATCAATTTCTCTAACATATATAAGAATTAGATTGATATTCTTCTTTCCGTAGATCACTGGTTTCTCTATATTAACGTAACCTAGAACTGGGAAAAAGTTTAGATTGGCAATTGATAAAAGAGAAATGGTTAGCTAGGTTTGGGGATTAGGCCTTCCAGGGTAACTTGTACCCTTACTGAATATACATAAGCATCAGCGAAGCACATATTACAAATTTTCCATCACTCTATAAAATAATAATTAAAGATCAATATCATACCAGAGGAAACTGGTCAATATCCGAGTCATTCTCGTGATCAACGATCCAATTAATAGCATCTTCCAGAGTGGTATTTCCTAACCAGGGAAATTGATAACATTACTAACTAAAAGCACCATAATAGTAAGATCAACAAAACCTTAAAGACCTACATTGTTAAAGTAGACAACTGAGACAATTACCAACCCAATGAGTCCAAAAGTTGACTTTACAATAATATCCAATCTTGTTGGGTGTACATTCCAAGTCCCATATCAGAGAGATAAGTAATAGTTGTCTAGTTTATAAGAGTTCACCTACTCCATTAGTATGAGGCCTTTTGGGGAGGAGCTCAAGAACATATCCGTGAGGCCTAGCCCCAAAGGAGACAATATCATACTAATGTCGGAGTTGTAGGTGTATTGCATACAATGGTATACTAATGGTGGAGCTGTAGGTTAACTCGTTGGCCTAACAAACCTTCCGCCACTCTTAATATAAAGAGCGCGTAATCACCAAATGCAAGTTATGCAAGAAGCACAAAATCGAAGAAAAACATAATTATAAAAGCAAAGTGATACCGAGATAACAAAAACAAATGGTTCACTCGTAAACTGATAAGCCTTGAGTCCTACAAAAGCATAACATATTATGAATTGTAGAATCACAATTCAGCATATACATACGTGACATGATTATACTTAAGACTATTCAATTTAGCTAAGACTGGAGAACATTTCACTTCCATGCCAAAAAAGCAACAAAACAACTGATTTAATTACCAGAATAGTGAAGTGCCCGTGTTGCACAAGCAAGTGAAAATCCCATTTCTTCCAGATTTTCCAGCAACTTTTTGTCTACTTCAGGAGCAGCCATTTCAATTCCGATCGAAGTGAATTCTGAAAGAGGAGAAAGAAGAATTGGAGCATTGTATGTGAATTTAGTGAGGGAAGTTTATAAGGAAGAAGAGGTTGAAGATGAAGAAATGGATGACGTTTCCGTAAAGATTGCAGAAGAAGGGACATTAGGGAGATTCTTCAAAATTGCAAAGATTTTTGGTTGAAGAATCGAATAGAAAACCCTAGGGCCTAGATTACTACTTCGTTCTAGCACATTTTCTCTCTCTCCCCACCGTTTTTGATTCCAAATTTATAGGTTTGGTTTAGCTATTGGCTATGTAGTAGCCTGTAAGGAAACTGAAGTATATTTTACGTAACTATCGTTTTTCTCTATTTTTGTTTTTGTTAAAATAACTCTAATTGCATATTAGATAACTAGCTTTCATATGCACGCGATGCGTGCGTTAATGTCAAAATTTGTTATTCTATTAGATACTCCATTCGTACTTTATTTATGATTAAACTTAAATGTGAAAAATTCAACAGTTAGATGAATTTAGATATATTAATTCGCTAATGTAAAAAAATAAAAAGGTTGTGAGTGATTGTTAACATTAATTTTTTGTGAATCAATATTGAACATAAAAAACAAAAATAATGAGTTGGTTTAACTGAATTAAAGAATATCAAAGGTAGTGAATGTTCAGACTTTTCATGTGCACGTTATGTATGCCATCTTTTTTTATAAGGTATAAATATTTTGTCCATTTAATTTTTGATTGAAGTATTTGATGCATATACCATTTTAAACTTGTTTTAAATGGCAAGTTGGAATGAGAATTTTTAAATGATTTGTTTTTGTAATTTTTTTCTTTCCATTAATTAGATTATTAAGGGTATTTTAGTCACTTCAAAAGAGGACACTACACCTCCTCTCTTGGCTTATATAATAGAGATACTTCGTGTGTCCCTTACTAAATTTCACATTTCTAATTTCGATACTATTTCAGGTAAATAAAATTCTCAAAAAAGTTCTAAATATAAGATAAAGCTTAGTGATGTGGAATCTTGTTTGGTTCGTCTCATTGTGAACACCTGGAAAAATCAAACTTTTATACTAATTAAAGTGACAATAAGGATCTGAACTTTGGATAATAACTTTTAAAAGGTCTAAGCTGTTGATTAACCTATGTAGGTCCTTATCTTAGGGGATCATAACTTTTAGCAGGTCTCAGTGACTTGAAATTGACTTAATAGATCATAACTTGTAAAACATAGGTTATACTAGAAAAGTTAATTGATAAAGAAGTAAGAAGTAGGTGAGATTTTTTTAAAACATAAATTCTTATATATGGCCGACCATACGGAAATTTCGCGTATGGCCGGCCACACTGAAAATTTCGCATGTGGTCGGCCCAGTCCAATTTGAAATAATGAACCGAGCGTTGAAACATGATTCATATATGTGGCGCATAGGAAGTAGACTGAATTTGAAGCTTGTGTGAACGCGCTTCTCACCAACCCCTCCTTCTTACTCTAATTCTCTTTCACACAGTACTATACCCACCAAATCTCTAATCTCCCTATAATCTTTCTCTCTCCTCAATCTTCTTTGTTGAATTTCCACCACAAGATACACTTTCTCTCTCCTCCTTCCATCACTTCCTTCAATATTCTCAATTAACCCCAAGTTCAACTCGGTGCGAGTCGCCTATAAGCTGCATATATTCAAGTATCCAACTCGTCGCATAAACTCACCATTATAGGAGAAAATGATGAAAAAAAAGGAGAAGATCACCACCGAGCATCACGACTAAAGCATCACAAGTATCTGAGCCATTATGATCGCAATGAACACAACATGGATCAATTTGTTTTCGGCCTCTACGCCTAATGGATATTGATGTTTGTTGACTTTAGTTTTGTATAGATTTTGATGTGATTTTTGTTGGCGGTTCAAACTCTTTTTGTGTTTTTATGGATTTATGGACGAACAACAATAATAATAAAAGGGATAGGCTCTTAAATCGCAGTTTAAGAGGTTCTCTTGTGAGTCTCGGCTCCAAGATCACACAAAGTCGCGGTTTGTGTATTTGAACACTCAGTTCTATGCAAGCACAAGCTTAACACTTTAATTTCTAAACTCAACAAAACTGATTTTATTAATGAATGAAATAGCCTTTATATAGTACAAGATTCCTAACTTATCTAGTAAAACTTAAAGGATAAACAAAAATAACCAACAAACTTACCTATCTTTATCTTAAAGGATAAAGATAAATAACAACCTAATACTTATCTCTAATTCACACGCCTATTTTAAAGATAATTATAAAAATAAAACTCCTAATTAGACTCAATGACAAAGGAATTAGACTCCTAAGTATAATAGGATTCCTTTATCACTTAAATACTTAAATTAAAGCAATTAAGATTAATTAAAGTACATAGTTTCCTAACAGAACTAGGATTTTCGCACAGTGGTTGGCACAGTCTTGCGTACAGTGACCTATGTTTTCGTACTTGATGCTCCTTATATGCATCATACTCTCCCTCTTGAAAAAAAACTTGTCTCAAGTTTTGATGTCCATGGAATCATCCACGCACGATAACCATGATCCATAAGACGAAGTACATGAATGAGAAAATGCATTGTAACCCCTGTAGTTCGTTGATAGACATGATAACATACGACATCCTTATAGTAAAAATCCGTAGAATATGTAACAAAACAATGCACCCAACATTGCTTTGTGGCTTTAAGCGCACATGGAACATCCAAGATTGGAACTTTGATGGTTGCATTAATGTGAAGGCTTGAATCTTCCTCATTTGAAACTTCAAAGATTAAATCTTGATCCTTAGGAAAAGAAAAGGTTTCAATCTTTTTGTCATCTTGAACAATAAAACCCAAATCTGAAAATTCGTCCTCTCTAGTGCAAGAATCATCTTCCAAATAGCTATTAAGCTTTTCATCCAAAGAATATTGATTCAAGTCATGTATCAAATCCCACTTTGGTTGTAGACGTATGGACAATTCACCAAGAATTTCTTCTGTTGTCAACTCATCATAAGAATGGAAACGACAATTCATAGTTGGTTTATTATGCAGAAACTGCCCAGAAATTTTGAATAAAAGTTTGAGATCTTAAACCTAAGTAAAACACCTCGAAATTTCATAAAATTTTGTCACAACATACCCCTTGGTGTTCTAAACACTCGACCCAAATTTCATCAAAAAATAATAAGCCAATCGAATGCAGTTTTTATTTTACTCACAATATGTAATCTGTCAGAAAAACAGAATTTTGCATCAAATGTTTGCGTTCGCTGTGACTTTTTACTAATTGGATTGGGCTGAAATTTTGACACGACGTAGCCCTATATGTTAGCTTTCCACAGAACCAAAAAAATCACGATTTGGACACCGGACGCGCCCTCACGCGCCGTCGCAAGGCACCCTGCTCTGATAGCACTTGATGTGATTTTTGTTGGCGGTTCGAACTCTTTTTGTGTTTTTATGGATTTATGGACGAACAACAATAATAATAAAAGGGATAGGCTCTTAAATCGCAGTTTAAGAGGTTCTCTTGTGAGTCTCGGCTCCAAGATCACACAAAGTCGCGGTTTGTGTATTTGAACACTCAGTTCTATGCAAGCACAAGCTTAACACTTTAATTTCTAAACTCAACAAAACTGATTTTATTAATGAATGAAATAGCCTTTATATAGTACAAGATTCCTAACTTATCTAGTAAAACTTAAAGGATAAACAAAAATAACCAACAAACTTACCTATCTTTATCTTAAAGGATAAAGATAAATAACAACCTAATACTTATCTCTAATTCACACGCCTATTTTAAAGATAATTATAAAAATAAAACTCCTAATTAGACTCAATGACAAAGGAATTAGACTCCTAAGTATAATAGGATTCCTTTATCACTTAAATACTTAAATTAAAGCAATTAAGATTAATTAAAGTACATAGTTTCCTAACAGAACTAGGATTTTCGCACAGTGGTTGGCACAGTCTTGCGTACAGTGACCTATGTTTTCGTACTTGATGCTCCTTATATGCATCAGATTTCATCCACATTTTTCAATTAAAATACATTTAATGGGGGTTGAGTGCTTGACGATGTAGTGGAGAGAGTAAATGGGGTGTTTTTTTGTGTTTGGTGAGATGTTATGGTACACTACTCACTGCAAGTCTACACTTGTTGCACTTTGTTGTGTGAATTAATGGAGAATTGTTAGTTAATTTTTTTTAGAGTAACCCTGCTTAATCATACACGTAATCTTATGTAACATCGTTTAAACTTACATTTAATGAAAAAGAATATATGAGGAACCCCACTTAATTATACGAGTAACCTCATTTAATCATATGAGTAACCTCAAAAGTTGATAAAAGTAACTGCATTTATTCAAACGAGTAACCTCCTTCATTCATAAAAGTAAATAATTAGTAACCTCATTTATATAAATTAGTATCTTCATTTGTTCAGAAAAGCAATCTTGTTTTTGCATACGAGTAACCTTATTAGTTCACAATATTAACCTTGTTTAATCATACGATGACCCTATTTGATCAAGTAACCCCAATTGTTCACAAAAGTAACCCCATTTCATTATATGAGTAATCCCATTTTTATCATATGAGTAACCCAATTAATTCATACTAGTAATGTCATTTGATCTATGAGTAACCTCATTTAATCTATGAGTAACCTTATTTAATCTTATGAGTAACCCAATTAATTTATACTAGTAACATCATTCATTTATACAAGTAACTTCAATAAATCATACGAGTAACCTCATTTAATCATACGAGTAACCCCAAAGGTTCACAAAAGTAATTGCATTTATCTAAACGAGTAACCTCATTCATTCATAAAAGTAAATTGATTAGTAATTTCATTTGTTCATAAAAGTAACTTCATTTTTTCATACGAGTAACCTCATTAGTTCACAATATTGACCTTATTTAATCATATGATGACCCTATTTGATCAAGTAGCTCCAATTGTTCACAAAACTAACCTCATTATATTATATGAGTAACCCCATTTTTATCATATGAGTAACCCAAATAATTAATACTAGTAATGTCATATAATCTATGAGTAACCTCATTTAATCTTATGAGTAACTCAATGCAGTCATACTAGTAACCTCATTTATTTATACAAGTAACTTCAATAATAAATCATACGAGTAACCTCATTTAATCATACGAGTAACCCCAAAGGTTCACAAAAGTAACCGAATTTGCTTATAAGAGTAACCACATTTCTTTATAGGAGTGACACCCTTTTATTGTTAAAAGTAAGCACATACTCATACAAGTAACTCCATTTGATCATAAGAGTAACTCCATCTGTTCATAAGAGTGACTCCATTTGTTTACAAGTGTTTGTGCATAAGAGTCAACTTCAAACGGTCATATATCACAGCACACCTAATATTTTGGAAAGATTCAAGTTGCAAATGAAAATTTGGCTCGATAGTTTTCCAACTCTTGGTCAAAAGTTTGATTCAAATAAGAAACGAGTGAGATATGACCATTTGAAAATGAGCTGACGGGCGCACGACCACACCTGTAATTTCGCGTGTGGCCGGCCACACGCAAGACGCACTGTTTTTTTTTTTTTAAATGGTTAGTTTCAAGTCATTGGGACTCAATAAAAGTTAAGACCCCTAAAGTAGGGACTTACACATGTTAATCAATAGTTCAGATTTTTTAAAAATTGTAGCTCAAAGTTCAAACCCGTATTGCCAATTTTTCCTTTTTATTAATATATAATTAAAGATACCGATCGATGATACAAAATGTGCATTGGAGAAATGATAAATCTATTAAAGGACGAAGGGAGTAACTTTAAAAATGTTTTTTTTTTCAAATCTATGATAATCCAAGTACTATGCACTACCTTGCCGCCTCTTCTCTTTTCTCCCTTCTTCCCTCTTCCTATGAAAAAAAATTCTAATCTTTTTATCCAGATTGGGGCCACCATAATCTTTTTGAGAGTTTTCTATCCAAAATTTGGGTTCTTTCTCTCCTTTCTTGGGAGTTTGGATTTTGAGTTATTGTCTTCCCATGTGGAAGATTGAAAATTGGTGTTCGTAATTTATCTGAAAGTTCTATTTTATTAGTTTATTGCTTTTATACTTTTGCGATTGGTTCCTAATTGACATTGTTATTAGTGAGTAAGAACTTTGTCGTTGTTTTCTTCTTTGTATCTCGAAAGGATTCCGTGCAACCCGTGAGTCCGAATACTTTTTTTGGAAAAGTGATATCACGCCTAAAAGGTTCACTGTTCATTGTATTCATCTTGAGACCCTTGTTCTACAATAATTTATCTAACAAGAACAATAATAAAATTGAATAATAGATAAATATAGATAGATTACAAGATGATTAGCTGCTATTAATTGTGGATTATCTAATACTTCCTCTATTCTTTTTTAATTGCAACATTTTAATTTTCACGCTTACATAATTTTGGCCATTAATATCTTTAGTTTTATATGTGTAAAAATTAAGCAAATGAGATATCTAGAAAATATGCATTGAGACTAATCAAATAACATCTTTATGTTTTTCCTTACATATAAATTATCAAAAAAGGTTAAACGCTAAACTATGAATATTGAAAAAATCCAAATGTTGCAATTAATACACAATGGAGGAAGTATATGATTAAATAGCCGATGTTATGTGTTCATTAGCTGATATTTGCACAATTTCTTTTTTTTTTTGTTTCGCGTGATTTTAGTAGAGTAAATTCTAGAGATGATCAGATGGGCCGGCTCATAAAAAAATTCCCATTAGTCAGGTAGGGGTAAATTTCAGGCCATTCTTTTTTTGCTCGAAGCCTGCTTTTTCGGGTAAAGAACAACGGGTTTTTGGGAAAAATCGGGTCGGGCCAAAATTTGAACTAAGAAGTTATTTTGAGGTTGCCCAAAATCCATCCCAAATATTAAAAAATTATTGGGTCAGGCCCAAACTCAAGCCCCAAATATTTGCCCAAGCCATGTCACCTACGGGTCGGGATGGGCTCACTTTGATCAGCTCTAGAGAATTTTGTTGAAGAGAGAGAAGGTTTGTTAATAAATGATGAAACAATGCATTTATTGTGAACTTTATTATTTGGCAAAATTGGCCTAACACCACAAACTATGGCGCAGGTGCACCCAGCGCCACCAACTTTGACTAGTACCTAAAATACCACAAATTATTGGCCTGGATGCAGCAGGTGTCATAAATGACGCCGAAACTAACTTTTTTCGGCACATGTTCACCTGACTTAGGCTTCTAATCAATGAAAGAATGGAAAGAAAAAGGGGAAATGGGAAAAAATAACACGGTTTCCCTATCGTCGGCAAGAAAAGTTAGTTTCGGCTTCATGTATGACACTCGTTGCACTCGTGGCAATAATTTTGGGTGTTTTGACTATTAGTCAAAGTTGGTGGGGCTGAGGACCTCACCATATTTTATGGTGTTATGCCAATTTTTCCTTATTGTTTTGGTCTGACAGTCAGCTTTGTTGTACACAATACGTTCTCTTAAAACAATATAACAATTTCCAATCTTTTGCCTTTTCTCTAGTAAATGTTTTGCGCCATCTGTAACCTCACGAAAATCTGAAAAATTATGGAGCTTTAACATGATGGATACATTTGCCTCAATGAATATATTAGAGCATCATTTGGCAACAGAAGGATGGAATATTGCAAGAGCAAGACATGTCCATCAATGTCCGCCTCGATGAATTGAGAAAATACAAAAATTAAAGAAAAGCACAAGTATTGATCATCTAATCATGTTATGGTTGAAATGCAGAATATGGGTAATTGACTAATTGTGACTTCATCTTGATTTGATTCAAGGAAAACATGTCCAATTTATAATTAATCGATAGGATAAAGTAACAATTCAAAGACATTAAGCATACTAAGCAATGATGGTGATGGCTGGTAAAGGTACATGCCTACAGCCTACCAGGTGGTCCACCGTCGCACAGACTCTTACAATTCATACCAGATGGTTCATTATGTCATCATCTTGAACCTATGAAGCTTGAAGTACAACATACTGAAATAAAAAACCAAAATTAAAAAGCATATAGAAAAATGTCAGATTGAATATAAATCTATTTGGCAGCAATATATGCATATAAAAGCACAAAAAACACTAGTACATGCTATATGCTATAGGCTATAGGCTATACTGTTAATGTGAATTTTTTTGGCCCCTCGCAGCAAAAGCTTCAAGATCCGCCACTGCCTATAGCTATACTATGATTTAACATTCATTACAAGAAGCAATAATGAATATATACCTTGATTTGTGTTCTGTTGTAAGTGTAAGTGATGTGAATAAGTCCATCACTGGCTTGAATAATGGCTGGGTAAGAGAATTCCATTCCTGGACTGTTTTCTAGTGTTAAAGCTTCTGTCCATGAATCACCATCATCATCTGAGATTGCCACTTCCAGAATTTCCCTAGTACTGGTGTTGTAAACTAGGACAAGACGACCATCCTTTAACTTGATTGCATCCAATGCTAACGAAATTTAAGACTTGAGTTACAGATCACAAAGACGATAAATAGACTTTTCATTCTACGTAGAAACCTAAAACGAATGTGTCCATTGCAGTGGCGGATCCACTGGGGGTACAGTGGGTACAGCTGTACCCCCATTTTCAAAAAAAAGTTTGTGGGAAAAAAAAAGAAAAAAGGAAAAAAAAAAGAAAAGAAAGAAACGCGCCCCAGCCAAAACTGAAAAGACGCTCCTCATTTCTCTCTCTCAGACTCTCACTCACGCGTCCCTTCTTTCTCTCTCCTCTGGTCAGTCTAACGTTTCTTTTTTCTTTTCTCTCTCCTTCTTGGCTTCTTTCTTTTCGCCTGCCGGAGAGTCGGAGACCCGGACTCCCGTCGCCAGCACTTTCACTGTTTCACACTTTGCAGCCCAGAATTATTGTAGACGTTGTCGCCCTTTGCCGGAGGCCCGGAGTTCTTCACTTCTTCTTGTCGCCACGAGCCCACGGCCCACGCCACGAGACGCCACCGCCGGCAGAACTCACTGTAAGTGTAAGTCTGTAACTCCTTACTCCCGTCGCCACTTTCTGTTTTTTTTTTTTAATTTTTTTATAATTTCTGCTAATTTATAAAGGATAGGTTATTAGGTTACTTGAATTGAACTTAGAGATTTAAATGTTGAATTGAAATTAGAGATTACTAATTACTTCATTACTTGAATAGTTGAATTGAAATTACTTGAATTGAAATTAGAGATTACTTCATTACTTGAATTGAAATTGAGATTACTTGAATTGAAAGTAGAGATTGTAAAATTGAAATAGAGGTTGTGAATTGAAATTAGTTGAATTTGGAATTAAATGTTGTGAAATGTAATTTGAAACAAGAAACTTTGGTATTAATATCTAATAATATGTTTACTTATACTAGATTTGGAAGATGAAAAACAAAAGTTTAGAATCTTTTTGGAAGAGAAGTGGAGGAAAATCACAAAAGTCTTCAACTTCATCTTCTCCAACATCAAAGGAGCCTCTAATTGAAGAATGTAATCATGAGGTTCCAATAATTGAAGAAACTAATCATGAAGCTCCTCCAATTCAAGAAGAAAATGAGGATGAGTTGCCTAATTCTTCACCGTTAGAATTTTTCTCATCCGTACCCCCATCCCGTAATTCCTGGATACGCCACTGGTCCATTGTACACCCGATTTTACATAACTCTAAGTACACCCAACACCTTTTTTTGCTCCTTCAAAAATTGAAAGAAGATAATTTCTTAATTTGCAAAGTTGTTACAACCTAATAATATATACTAGCCAAAGATACAAAAGATTACAACAAGTAATTAGGCTATAATCTAGGCTATAAACAAGGAAAGGAGTTACACAATAATATTTACAGAAAATATATTATGAAAATCAGAATAAATTTCATATCATCTAACACACCCCCGCAGTCGAAACGGGAGGAGGACGGACGCTGAGACTGTCCCGAAAGTCTTCGAACAGAATTAAGGGAAGACCTTTAGTGAAAATATCGGCAATCTGATAACGAGAGGGGACATGTAACACACGAACCTCGCCCCGAGCAACCTTTTCACGTACAAAATGAATATCCATCTCAATATGCTTAGTACGCTGATGTTGGACTGGATTGCCGGCCAAATAGATAGCACTAACATTGTCACAAAATACCATGGTAGCCTTTTTAATCGGACAATGAAGCTCAAGAAGGAGGTTCCGTAACCAACAAGACTCAGAGACAACATTAGCAACCCCCCTATATTCAGATTCAGCACTAGAACGAGATAAGGTGGTTTGCCTTTTAGAGGACCAGGAGAGCAAGTTATCCCCAAGAAAGACACAATAACCGGAAGTAGATCGACGAGTGTCTGGACACCCACCCCAATCAGCATCAGTATAGGAAATAAGGGTGGTGACAGAGGAAGGATACAAGTGGAGGCCATATTCCAGAGTGCCCTTGACATACCGAATGATGCGCTTAAGAGCGCTCATGTGCTCCTCCATAGGCTGGTGCATAAAGAGACATATCTGCTGGACTGCATAAGAAATGTCGGGTCTGGAGAAGGTAAGATACTGCAAAGCCCCAGCTAAACTCCGATATAATGAAGGATCACTACATGCCACCTCAGTCTGAGCACTGAGTTTCGGTTTAGTATCAACAGGAGTAGGAGAAGGCTTACAAGAAGACATGCCTGCTCGTTCAATGATCTCCTCAGCATACTTACGCTGAGACAAAAACAAACCACCTGCATGGCGAGATACAGCAATACCCAAGAAATAGCTCAACAGTCCTAAATCTTTCATAGCAAACTCAGAGCCAAGTAAAGAAATGATGGACTGACGGAGGGTAGTAGAAGATGCAGTCAGAATGATGTCATCCACATACAATAATAAATATGCCATATCTGTACCACTACGGTAGATGAACAAAGAGTGATCAGATTTGCTGTTAACAAATCCAATCGTAGTAACAAAATCAGCAAATCTGCGATACCATGCACGAGGAGCCTGTTTGAGGCCATATAAAGACTTTTTCAACAAACATACATGATCAGGATAGATAGGATCCCGATAACCAACAGGCTGGTGCATATAAACAGTCTCATTTAACTCACCATGTAAGAAAGCATTCTTCACATCAAGCTGATGAAGAGGCCATCCTTTTGACAAAGCCAAGCTAAGAACCGTGCGGATGGTAGCAGGTTTCACCACAGGGCTAAATGTCTCCCCACAATCAATCCCAACACGCTGAGTCTTGCCATCACCTACAAGACGAGCTTTATACCTTTCAAAAGAACCATCAGATTTCTCTTTATGAGCAAAAATCCACATAGACCGAATAATATTAGCATGGGGAGGACGAGGAACTAATTCCCAAGTCTTATTTTTAATTAGAGCATGATATTCATCATCCATAGCCTGTTTCCAATTCGGGTCACGAAGGGCAAACACGGGATTTTTGGGAAGAGGGGATCGGTCGGTATGGGTAACAAGAGAAATGATGTTCTTTTTCTTAAAAATTCCATTTTGACTTCGAGTAATAGGGCGAGGTGGGGGATGGGCTGTGGCAGGAGGGTTAGAGGCCGTATGGTGAGGAGAGGGAGTGGGCCGAAGGGTAGGCCCACTGCCAGGGGGTCCAGCGAAGCCAGGTGGCGGGGAGACAGCACCAACAGGCCTGCCTGGGGGCTGGGTAGGGGGCCCAGACGGAGGAGAAGGGCTGCTGGGCTGGGCAGGAGGCCCATAGGAGGGGGAAGCTGGACGGGGTGCGCTGGAGGGCTGGGCTAAGGGTCCAGACGAGTGGGAAGAGGTGTGGGGCAGCTCGGTACAAGGAGGAGAGGGCGGAAAATTTTGTGGAGTTGGGGCCGAAGATAGGGGAGAGTCCAAAGAACTAATGTGATCCAAAAAATCATAGTGGGAGGAGAGAGGCGTGTGGAGTGTTGAAAACGGAAAAGACTTTTCATCAAACACCACATGCCGACAAATGATTATTTTGTGAGAAGAAAGATCATAACATTTATAACCCCTATGATTTGGAGGATAGCCCAAGAAGACACATGGAGTAGACCGGGCTTGTAGCTTATGGATAGAGGTGGAGGGAAAGAGTGGGTAGCAAAGACACCCAAAAACCCGAAGATGAGTATAAGAAGGTTGTTTGTGGTATAGCTTTTGAAGAGGTGACTCAAAGGCAAGGGTCTTAGTGGGAAGAATGTTAATAAGATAGGTAGCCATTTGCAAGGCATGATGCCAAAAAGTGGAGGGGAGAGAAGCATGAGATAGTAAAGTGCGCACCATATTGTTTATTGTACGAATTTTTCGTTCCGCTTTACCATTTTGAGATGAAGTTTATGGACAAGAAAGACGGAAAGAAAGGCCATGAGTTTTACAAAAATCCCAAAAAGGAGCATTATCAAACTCCCTCCCATTATCACATTGAATATTTTTAATTTCCCGTTCAAATTGTGTGTGGATGTATGTGCGAAAATGAAGGAATGTAGAATAGACTTGTGATTTCTTAGCAAGCGGAAAAGTCCATAAATAATTCGTAAAATCATCCAACACAACAAGATAATAACGATGTCCACTACTACTTAAAACAGGAGAAGTCCAAATATCACAATGAATAATATCAAAAGGCATGAAAGTAGTAGTAGGAGATGAAACAAATGGCAATTTAACATGTTTCCCAAGAGGACAAGAGTAGCAAAAATCATACTTGCTACCTTTATTACAATCAATAAAATTACTATGCCTAAGAGAATCCATAACAGGTGAGCCAGGATGACCCAACCTAGCATGCCAAAGAGAAGGTGCAAGGGCAGCACAAGTGGATGGAAGGGTGGCTTGAGTTGGTAAATTAGTGATGGGATATAAAGCCCCTTGACTCTCACACCTCATGAGTGGTCTCCCCGTCAGAAAATCCTTCACAGAAAACCCAAAAGGATCAAATTCAACAGAAACAGAATTATCAGTAGTAAATTTGCGAACTGAGACCAAATTTTTAATGATTTTAGGTGCATGGAGAACATTTTTGAGAGTTAAGGGGGGGTTAGGCAAAGGCAAATGAGTGTCCCCATAACCACGAATTGGAATACTATGACCATTTCCGACAATTATACCATTAGAAGTGCTCAAATTAAAATAAGAAGTTAGAGTACCTTGGGAAGAAGTCATATGAGAAGTCGCTCCCGTATCCATATACCAATTCGAGTCCGGCGGATTTAGAGCTAGGGTGTGCATGGCAGCCTCGATATCTGTCGCAACAGGGGAGGCCTCAACTGAAAATGCTTGCTGCCGTGGACCTGAGCCAAGAATGCTGGGCCCAGACGCAGGTGGAACCTGCTGCTGCCTATTCTGCCAGGTGGGCCGCGTCCAGCCTTGGGTAGGATAAGGGCAGGGAGGATAGGCCCAAGGTGGATAGGCCCACCCCCCCCAAACAGGACCTGCTGCTCTCGGTCCAGCGAAGCCAGGATAGTGCGCTGGCTAGGCTGGGCTGTGCGGACCACCAGCATGACCACCGCCGCCGGAGTGATTCCGGCCACCACCGCCGGAATTATTCCGGCCACCGTGACCACCCCAGAAAAATTCCGGCCACCGGAATTTTTGTTTTTCGAATGGTTTTTAGATTTGTTTCGGCCACTGTTTTGAAGTCGAGCATGGGGTGGATCATTAGGCGACAAGTCATGAGACGCCACCATGGCAGACGAACCCGTGGCCACCTTCTTGGCCAAACCCGCTTCCTCTAAAACAAGCATGGAACGGGCCTGATAAAATTGAGGAAGCGGATCACTCTGGCGGAGTAAAGTACCAAGACCATTGTACGCCTCCGTAAGGCCCGCAACCATCTGGAGAACAAGACGGTTATTAGAGACAGGAGCACCAACGTTTTTGAGTTGGTCGGCCAACATTTTCAACCGTTGGCAATATGCCGAAGCATTAGGAAAATCCTCCATAGCCGTGTTGGAGAATTCCTGTTCCAGAGTGACAGCCCGGGAAGATTTGTTGTCTTGAAAAATATCCCGAAGACGTTCCCACGCTTGTTGAGCCGATAAATCGGGCTCAAGAATAGTATTAAGGAGGTCATCGGAGATGGTAGCATAAATCCATTTTAATACCGTCGCATCAATGGTGAGCCAGTCCTCCTTGGCAGCATCCGTAGAAGGAGGAGTGACTGTCGACGAGGGAATAATATGGTCAATGACCCTATGAGAACGTGCATGAATTTTGAAAAGCTCCGCCCATGTAGCGTATTGCACGTTTTCCATGTCAAGGACAATGGGTAGGTTGTGTTTAATATTAGAAGAAGAAAGAGCATTGAGAGAGGTAGAAGAAGAAGAAAGAACATTGAGAGAGGCAGAAGAAGAAGATGGGGAAGAGGCGGCGTCCATGGCTGCCGACAGAAGCAAGTAGGGCGGACGCTAATAGGGTAGCGGAAGAGAGAGGAAAATATCCCTAGAATCTGATACCATGAAAGAAGATAATTTCTTAATTTGCAAAGTTGTTACAACCTAATAATATATACTAGCCAAAGATACAAAAGATTACAACAAGTAATTAGGCTATAATCTAGGCTATAAACAAGGAAAGGAGTTACACAATAATATTTACAGAAAATATATTATGAAAATCAGAATAATTTTCATATCATCTAACAAAAATCTTATATGTTCAATTTTTCTTCTCCAATCTGAGCCAAAAAATTGTCTTGGTTGAACTCGATCTAGGTACACCCAAGTGTACATGGATCATTTTCTACTACGAGAACAAAAAAGGAGAATGCAATGTGTGTGGAGAGCAACCTGAATCAGGATTGGGGAGTTGAGTGGGCAGTGCATTGGTCCAAGAACATCCATTATCATAAGATTCAAACATGCACACTCTACCAATATCCTTATGTGATTTCATTAGAATGCGTAAACTACCCTTATTTGTCTGGTAAGGTACTAGTTGAAGCACACTCATATCGTGATTTGGTACTGTTATCAGACCATATTTTTGTTATGTCCTAAATTTTGCCTAAGCTGAGTTGTGCAGGTTCGTTGGCTAGCGTGACCACCTGGAGTTCAGCTAGAAAGCATTAGTTAGCAGCTGCAGCAAGCACTTGTAAAACCCGAAGAAAGATTCAAAACAAGCACTAGAGGAAAAAAAAGGAAGGGCTGCGCTTTTTCTAAAAGCGCAGCCCTACTAAGTGAAAGGCTGCGCTTTTATAAAAAAGCGCATCCCTTCTTACTTCAGAAGGGCTGCGCTTTTTCTAAAAGCGCAACCCTACTAAGTGAAGGGATGCGCTTTTATAAAAGGCGCAACCCTTCTGACTAAGTAGGGCTGCGCTTTTCTTCAAAAGCGCAGCCCTTCTTAAAAAAATTTGAAAAATTCATCTTCGCGGGCTTCAAATATTAAGCGGGATTCGACAAATATATTATCCCTCATTCTCCCTTCTCTCTCACGTCCCTCATTATTCCTTTCATCCTTCTCTCTCATCCTCTCTTCTCTCTCAAAAACTCCCATAAACGTTTGTGACAAAAACCCTGAAATGATTTGCACTAAACATGCCGACGGAGTCCGATTGCCTATTGTGATACCTTTTCGGAAGCGGAACGGGCCAACGAGTCAAACACATCGCTACGCCATGACGTTTAGGCTTTTTAAGCCATCCGAGTTCGTTTAAGCCTCCAAATAGCCATTTTAAGTTTTTCCGAATTTTTTTTTCCCTTAAATTATGTATTAGGTTTTGTTTTATGTATTTAAACATTATTAGGTTAATGTTTGGAGGTAATTCTTGTATTTTCAGATCTATAATGTTCTTGTATACTTCTCTTTGTTTATTTTGATTAATGTTCTTGTATACTTCTCTTTGTTTTGATTAATGTTCATGTATACTTCTCTTTGTTTTGATTAATGTTCTTGTATTTTCATCTTTGTTTTGATTAATGTTCTTGTATTTCCAGATCTATAATTTCTTCTCTTCTGTATATTAGTTTTTGTTCCATTTTTTCATTTTCGTTTCATTCTTTTTTTTGTTTTGGGTTTAGTATTTTCGATTCGTTTCTCTTCTCTTCTGTTTAATTTCAGAAAATGTGAGATTATGAGTAAAAAAATGTCAATTTTTTTTTTGGTAGGAAGGGCTGCGCTAGTTAGGAAAAAGCGCAGCCCTTCTAGCTCAGAAGGGCTGCGCTTTTCCTAACTAGCGCAGCCCTTCTAGCTTAAGGGCTGCGCTAGAAAAGCGCAGCCCTACTTAAAATGTGAAGGGCTGCTGCTGAAAGGGCTGCTATCAAAAAGCGCAACCCTACAGGCCTTTTTCAGCGCAGCCCTTCTTCATTTTTCCACTAGTGAAGGGATAATCAAGACCAAGTCAAATAATGCTGTTGTGCCTAAAAAATAAGGCTGAAGCAGTTGTTGAGCAGAAGTGAAGATACTCCTTGATATTAGGAGGTCATGGCACCTTATTAGGAGTTAGTTGTGTAACGTAAACATATAGAGCAACGTTCTAATAAATGTACGGGTATAAATAGAAGTAGAAGTACTTGGGGAAGGGCAGTTCATTCGCATCAATTACATTCAAACACTTCTCTTTACTTTCATAATATTTACAAGTGTACTTAGTGCAAGCTACAAGCTGCTAGCTATAAGTTGTAATCTTCATACATAGTGGATTGGTAGCCTCATTGCTACCTGCGGTTTTTACCCTTTTCCTTGGGGTTTTCCGCGTCACCATTTCTTGGCGTCTTGTCTCTCTTTTGCATTTGTTTATTTCCGTAGCTAGCTTCTTTTATTGTTCCTAGCTGCATTTATATTGGCTGTAGATCCTCAGCTAAGTTCTGGCTGATCAGAATTTGGCATAAACAATTTTCTCCAAGTTTTCCCTAAATCTGGAGTCACCTGATCAATGTCATAGCAAAACAATTAATGTCAAAAATGAAACTAGGATCATTACATTTTTATTAATTCTTAAAGTGGTTTGATGTAATATAGAAGTACTTTTTTGAGAAAAGTAGAAAATCATGGAAAATAAGGTTATGTAGAATAATGTTTAACCTCGACCCAAGATGCCCATGCATTCCAACTTTGTACAGAGGAGCCACATAGCAATTCTCCATTTTCCAGTAAAAGAGGCTGTTGAATCATGTAGTGTTTTGATTATAAACAAATGATGATTTTCTAACTAACATGTGTGTTTGAGATGTACATATTACATTAACATGAAACAAGTCATGGAAGGTTGAATATATATTACATCATGAAGGCCTTCCAACAAGTGAAGTTCCTAAAAGAGTTCCTACAAGAAACACAAACAGAATGGTTCCTAGGTACATCCTAAGAGGAACATTGAATATGAAGTTCCTGAGGAGGAACTATGAGTGTGAAGTTCCTTAAAGGAACTAGCACACTGAAGTTCCAAAGGTGGAGCTATCAACATGCGGTTCTTGAGTTGGAGCATGAATGCAGAAAATATGAGTTTATTTTCTAGGATTCATGTAAGTATGTGGAAACGTAAAAGGTAATGGAACAAGGTCTAAAGGAACTCGTAAGGTCAAACGAACTCGTGGAACTTAGAGTCAAAAGTATTTAAGAGTCAATAAATCTGATGCATATTATTATCTTAATCTATAAGAATTTATTTAGAGTTTGTTTCTTAATAAATCGCTACTTGGTCAAATATTTATAAATAATGTGCATTAGTTGTTTTAGGATTAGTTTTAGTTTTGGAATAAAAGATAAGTTTTAGTTTTAAAATAAAAGATAAGTTTTAAATAAAATAGGTTTAACAAAATCGGTTTCTTTAAGAATCTGATTTTAATTAATTTAATTTTATCTTTTCAGTCTTTGGAAAATAAAAAGCCTAGATTTATAATACGTATAATGAGTGTTGTTAAAGAAATTATCTGTATGTTCCTCTTTAAAGAACAGACGTGCTGGTCTATTAATCTAAGTTAAAGGAACAAAGTAGCAGTTAAAAGAACTAGGCTTGTAAAATATTATGCATAGCTTAAAAGGACTCTGTTGAGTTTTTAAAGGCTATATATTAGGAAAATGATTTTATGTGGTTCAAATATGAAATTAAAGGAAAGATCTTTTATGTAAAAGATTTTATCTCTATTCCAAAATAAAACCATTTTCGAATTTAAAAGAAAATCCTTTAAAGATATTATTTGATCAAAATATTTAATTTTGGTGTTATTAATTGAAATATATTTTTCATTAATTGAAGGCCAAACAACATCTACAATAGGTATTAAAGAAAAACAAAATGCAATCAAACAAGGTTACATCAAATTATTTTCCAAGAAACTAAAATGAACCAATTTAATGAAATTTCTCTTTCAAAAATAAAATAAAATGGTTTGTTCCTTCAATTAATGAAATTTCTCTTTCAAAAAATAAAATAAAATAGTTTTTAATTAGAAACCAAATTTAAAATACTGTTGCATAAGTAAATGCTAGATTTTAGGAAGCAGTAACATTTCCATCTCCTACGTTCAACTGAGATCATGGGTAACAAAAGGAACGTGTTCCTCTAGTTGAGGAACATCATAGGAAAATGGTTTAACCACTAACACATGATTAATCTCACGTTCATTCTAAATGACTGCTATAAATATACAAGTTCAATTAGTGTATGACTGTTGTCTTTTCATAGTGTCTGACTGGTGTCTTTCCATAGTGTCTGACTAGTGTCTTTCCATAAGTTTGACTTAAGGAATAGCGTTACAAAAGAATTATATTTTCTGTTCCTTGTTTGAGTCAGTTCCTGTGAGTTCCAAGTTGCTACGAATGTCATGTTCCATTACAATTCTTGATTAGTTTCTATATACTAGAGTTAAACCAAATTTTCAAGCATCTGTATATAAGTTTGGGGTTAAAGGGTTTGAGTGAACTCTTGTAATGGGAACTTGGTAAAGGGTTTGAGTAAATTCTTGTATCAAGTTCGAGTTAGGAACTTGGGTAAGTTCTTATTGTTTATGCGTAGACTCGGGGTGAAGTCTATCCAAGGGTGAAGGGTTTGAGTAACCTGTTGTAAAGAGTTGTGGGAACTCTTGTGAGACTTAGAGTTAAGTCTAGAGAGTCAAAGTTTCGAGTGGAACTTGTGAGAGAGTTGGAGTTCCAAGTGGAACTTGCGCATGTAATAGATTGTAACAGAGGTTTGCCTAATATAGTGAAGAGTTTAAATCCTTAGGAGGTCGTGGTTTTTCCTCTTGTATTGAGACAAGAAGTTTCCACGTAAAAATCTCTCTTGACCTTTGAGTTCCTTATTGCTTATGTTTTAGATTCCGCATTATTTTGGCAATAAGTTTCGCACTACAATTCACCCCCCTTGTAGTTCCTTTCGAGTTAACAGAGGCTAACATGGAAAAACATTTAACGCAAATCATCAGTGAATCAGAATACTAAACTACTACTATTTCCCTTTCAAATATTTTACATTTGACTTGGTAAGATTTGACTTGGAAAGATTATTATCTCCCAAATTACTTGTTACGTTCCCTCTTGTACGGTCTTTGAGACACAAAGCATCTTTTAATTATGTTCAAATAAAAAATTTAAGATAAATTACACATTGATACAAATTTAAAAAGATCACATACTATATTTTCTTTTATATATTTGTCGAAAAAATTGGTCAAAGTTAATAAACTTTTAACTCTTAAACAGATGATGTAGTAAGTAATTTAAGACGGAGAGATTGGGTATAAAATATTTGTATGCATTTTGATCTTCGAGCAAGAAACATAGTTTTCAAGTCACTTAATTCTCACCTTAACTTTCACAGGTCCGATAATGCCAGCCGGAAACTGTTCACGCTCCGACCATGTCAAGCCTCCATCAAATGATCGCCTCATACATCCTGTCCAACTAAAGGATGCGTGCATATATTTATATATGTAAGCTGTAAATAAAAAGGTCACAATCATCAAACTCGCACATATACGTCAGGTTGGAGTTAATCCAAGTGATGCTTGGATGAGATTTCAGAGTATGAACATCATTTTTATTTGAGAAGATTGATTAGAGTTTTACCCATTTTCTAGCCATTACATATAGAACGTTTTGGAAATTAGAAAAACTTTGGGAAGTTTGGCTCCATTTGTCTGGATGAATAACAATTTCAATGGAAAATGATTTTCTATAGAAAGCATTTTTCAAAGTTGGAAATTGGTTTCATTTGTTTGTTTCCATGCAAAAAATGGTAGGGAAAAAAAACGCAAGTGGAAGAGAATAGGACAATAGGTTGAGAAAATTAGTGATAACTTCTACAGTTTCAGAATATTATTTACTGTTGAATAAGAACTGTAAGAGAGAAGAGAATAAGCTGAGAAGCTTCAGAGAGAATTTTATTCAGTGAATTCATAAATTACAGAATGAAGGAAGACAAGTATTTATAGCCACAAGATACATTAAGATGTGATTGATAACTAACTTAACCACCTAACTGCCATGTAACAATATGTAACAAGAATCAGTTAGGTGTTAGGTGAGTTGGAATTAGTAGTAATTCCAATACCCCCGTCAAGTTGGGTGGTGGTTGAACCATGCCCAACTTGGACAAGAGCTGTCTGAAATGTGGAGAAGAAAGTGATTTTTTAAACACATCTGCAAGCTGAGAGTTGGTAGGTAAGTAAGACAGCTGTAAAAGGCCTTCCATAACCTTATCTCTTGTGAAATGACAGTCAATGTTAATGTGCTTGGTTCTTTCATGGAACACAGGGTTCCTAACAATATGCAAAGCACTCTGATTGTCACAAAACAAAGTGGAAGGTTTGAGTTTGGTGACATCTAAGTCTTCCAAGAGTCTCACAACCCAAGTGACCTCTGCAGCTGCTGATGCCATAGCTCTGTATTCAGATTCTGAAGAAGATTTGCTGATAGTGCCTTGTTTCTTAGACTTCCAAGAAATTGGTGATTTACCAAAGAGAAGAAGATAGCTTGTGATTGACCTTCTTGTGTCACTACATGCAGCCCAGTCAGAATCAGAGAATGCCTGTAGTGTAAGTGAATCAGCACCAGTGAGTAAGATACCTTGCCCTTGAGTGTGTTTAAGGTATCTGAGAGTAAGAGTTAGGGCTTGAAGATGGGAGGTTCTGGGATTATGCATATATTGACTTAGTTTTTGAATAGTGTAGGCTAAATCAAGTCTGGTATTTGTTAGGAAATTTAGCTTGCAACCTAAGGTTCTATAAATATTTGGTTCAGTAAGAACATCTCCTGAATCTGCTTGTAGTTTGAGGGAAATAAGGAGAGGAGTGGTAGCTTTTTGAGAGAGGTCAAGAGGAAAGTCAGCAAGCAGGTCTTTGGTGAATTTCTGTTGGCTAAGAAAAACACCCTTAGGAACATCGCCTACTTCTATTCCTAAGAAATAGTGTAGAATTCCCGAGTCCTTGATACTGAAAGTATTGTGAAGACAAGCTTTCAAGGCTGTATCTGTTCCTGCATGTAAGCAGAATATTATCTACATACACTGCAACAATAGTGATGTGATGATCTATTCTTCTAATGAAGAGGCTATAGTCTTTTTTTGACTGAGAGAAACCTTGAGCAGTGAGTTCACTCACTAATTTGGCAAACCATTGCCTTGAGCGAGGCTTGTTTAAGCCCATGTACAAATTTTTTTCAGCTTGCAAACATAGTTATTAGGGTTATTGAATCCAGCAGGCACCTTCATATACACTTCTTCACGCAAATCTCCATGGAGAAATGCATTATTGACATCAAGTTGGTAGATAGGCCAATGTTTCTGAGTAGCAAGAGCAATGAGACATCTAATAGTAGACATTTTGACTACTGTATGAGAATGTCTCTTCATAGTCAATGCCATGTCTTTGGTTATATCCTTTGGCAACTAGCCTAGCCTTGCACGTCTCCACTGAACCATCAGCAATTAGTTTAACCTTGTATACCCATTTATTGCCAATAGCTTTCTTTCCAGTGGGTAAGGGAACTAACCCAAGTATGGTTATCTGTGAGGGCAGTGATTCCCTTGTCCATAGCAAGGATACATTCAGGCTTAGTAGAAGCCTCAGCGTAGGAAGTAGGTTATTTGATATCAAAGGATGAAGCAGAGAGAAAGGCTTTGTAGGAAGTAGGATAAGAAGAAAATGAGACTAGGTTACACCAATGTTGAGATATAGGGGTAGAAACCACTGTATTACAATGATAGTCAGCTAGATATGATGGAGGTTTGGTATTTTTGGTTGACTCTCTTACAGGGGGTGGATCAAAGGCTGAATCAGAGGTTGAGAGTAGGTGACTGAGATCAATTAGTGCATTAGGAGGAGCAGAATCAGTAGAAGTATTTGTATCTAATGAGGCAGTAATAGGTGGAGAAGAAGAGGTGGAATCTGATGTAGGGTGTGAAGATGGACTACAAGAGTCAGTGGCATTGGAATGGGAAGGAGTAGGGTAGTCATCAGCAAAGAAGGTATGAGTTATGCTGGGAACAAAGATGGAGTCAGGGGTAGAAATAGAATTAGTGGAAAGAAGATGAAAGGGAAAATGTTTTTCATGAAATGTCACATCCCTTGAAATCAAGACTTGATTTATGATGAGGTCTAAGACTTTGTAACCCTTTTGAGTTACTGAATAACCAAGAAAAACACCAGGGTGTGCTCTAGGATCAAATTTGGATCTATGTACTTTGGTAGTTGATAAATAGCATAGTCATCCAAAAACTTTCAGATGATGAAGTGTAGGAGCCTTTTGAAACATCTTGTAATAAGGAGTGGCAAATTGGAGACTCTTCAGTGGCATTCTGTTAATCAAGTATGCTGCACAAACTATACAATCTCCCCAAAATCTTGTTGGTACCGTAGAATGAATGAAGATGGCTCTGGCAGTTTCTAACAAGTGCCCGTGTTTTCTTTCAACAACATCATTTTGTTGAGGTGTGTTTGAGCAACTTGTTTGATGGTGAATCCATCTTTGTTCATAAAGTCTCTTCAAAGCCCCTTCCTTCAGTTCTTGTGCATTGTCAAATCTCACAGAAGTAATACAAGCATTAAATTGTGTGTGCACATAGTTAAAGAAAGTATCAAGAATATGAGGGCAATCTGATTTATTTTTAAGAAAATGCACCCAAGTGAAACGAGTGTAATCATCCACTATAGTCAAGAACATGTTACATCCAGTGTGTGTTTTGGCCTTGTAAAGACCCCACACATCAATATGTAGCAACTCAAAAGGTAGGTTTAGAGGTCTTAGTGCTACTGACAGGAAAAGGTTTTCGAGTTTGCTTTGCAGCAGGAAAAATTTGACATATAATGTCATGTGTACAAGTGTGAACATTATAGTCAGGCAAGACATGTTTTATTTAGGAAAAAGGATGATGTCCTAAACGTAAATGCCAAAGCTTAGCTATATCAACAGTAGAAAAACAAGCAACATTGTTATTGAAAGAAGAATGCTCCAGTGAATGAGGTTTAGGTGGTGTGACATTGTATAAACCTCCTTGCAAACTACCAAGAAGCATTGAAGGACCTGTCAGCCCCTAAAGAAAACATTCACTGTGAGTAAATGTATATTGACAATTCAAGTCTGCATAAAGTTTATGAACAGACAAAAGATTAAAGTGAAAATCAAGAATGTGAAGGACATTTGTGAGTAGAATGTTTTCTGTAAGATATGTGGAACCAATGTGTTTGACTGGAATTTGTTTACCATCAGGGATTGTTATGTTTTGATTGGTGTCATTTGTGGGCTTATATGTATGAAATAGGGATAAATTTGAGTAAGTATGGTCAGTAGCACCACTATCCAACAACCAGGGTATATTATTGCTTATTAACAGACAATATGTACCTGCCATGAGAGCATGACTCCCTAGTGTGTGTTATGCAGTATTGGTCTGTTGTTGAAGAAGACTCATAAGTTGATTGAGTTGTTCAGGTAAAATAGAAGAAGGTTGATACTCTGATGAATTTGGCTTATTCTTAGAACAATCAAGCTCTTGTTGTTCTGATAAGTGAGTAACAACTGCTACTCTTCTATCTTTAAATCCCTTGAAGCCAGGTGGAAACCCATGAAGTTTGAAGCATCTTTCCATGTTATGCCCTGGTATTTTGCAATGATTGCAAAAATAGAATGATCCAGGTCTCTTATTACCAGAGAAAGTAGGAGGTTTATTTGCAGTAGCATATGATTTATGAGTATTCAGATAAGGCTTGTAAGCTCTTCTATCACCAGCAGCAAATGCCAGTGATTCATTGCTAGAAGAAAGAAAAGTCACTTCTTTGTGCCTTTCTTCTTGTGCAAAAATTCTGTAAGCCTGTTCAACCTTTGGAAAAAGAGGCTATGTCATGAGTATATTTCCTCTCATAGTAGAGAAACTATCATTCAGTTTCATCATAAACTGAATTAGAACTTTGTTCCTGTTCCCTTGTGTGTATCTTTCGTGTCAAATTGCAAGTGCATTTGTGGCAAGAACAGAACGACAATGGATTAACATCATTAATTTCATCCCAGATTGTCTTGAGTTGTGTGTAAAATTCAGAAGCACTAGCTGGATTGATTTGAGGAAGTTTCTGCTCCAGTGCATAAACTGGTATCATTGAAGAGTATCCAAACCTCTCTTCTAAATCTTTCCATATATCTAGTGCAGTATCAAAGAATAGGACACTCTTCTTCACAATGTTGTCTAGATTAGAAATTAACCAAGATATGACCAGATTATTGCATCTCTCCCAGGCTACATATTCAGCGGTTCCTATTACAGGAATGTCTAGATTGCCATCGACAAATTTCAGTTTGTTGATGGCTGACAAAGAAATCATCATTGATCTCTTCCAATCATTGAATGCACTTCCATTAAATTTTACAGACACTAATTGATTGGAATTTGCATCGGAAGGATGAATATAGTACACATTACTAGGATCTTGATTTAGTGGTAGCGTAGAGTTTGGCATTTCGTTTTCAGGCATGTTTGTGATTTGAATTTGAGAAGAAAAGAAGAATCAAGAAAGGTCAAGATTTTCAATATTGAAATCAATTTGCAAGTAATCAGAGAAGGGAAATTGAGATTTCTCTCATGGTTTCGATAAATTTCAGAATGAAAAATGATTTAGATGCAAATTCACAATCAAGAAATAACAACAACAACTAAAAATTGCATCCTAATTGTCACAATTTCAGCTTTTTTAGTTCAAATGAACTCAGACTACTGATCGAATTTCAGTGAGTGAGAAGAATACACCTGGATTAATTTCTTTGATCTTCGTATGAAGATGATTTCACTGGAGGTTGCGCTTTCTGCTTCGGTATTTCAAAATTTCAGAGGAAGAACTCAGTTGATCTCAGGAGAATGATTTTGAAGAATTTCAGAGGAAGAACTTAGTTGATTTCAGGATCGCAGAATAAATTCTGCTCTGATACCATGATAACTTCTACAGTTTCAGAATATTATTTACTGCAGAATAAGAAATGTAAGAGAGAAGAGAATTGGCGGAGAAGCTTCAGAGAGAATTTTATTCAGTGAATTCATCTTACAGAATGAAGGAAGACAAGTATTTATTGCCACAAGATACATTGAGCTGTGATTGATAACTAACTTAACCACCTAACTGACATGTAACAATATGTAACAAGAATCAGTTAGGTGTTAGGTGAGCTGGAATTAGTAGTAATTCCAATAATCAGGGGATACAAAAAATGTGGAAAATGTGGCATATCTTCATTCAGAAAGGAAAATGTTTGCCTCTCTTGAAGGACCCTTTTCCACTTATAAGAAAACTATATTCCGTCTTTTGCAAAACAAACAATGATAAATAAGAAAATTATTTTTTAGGAAAATGTTTTCCGTCAAAACAAATAGAGCTTTTGTAGAAAATGTTTGTAGGGTTAACTTGGGTTTCAAGGGGGCGCGCCGACTATAAGAAGGTGTGACCAACACATAATATCGAATCTTGAGTTTCCTCATTTGTGCCATGTATTCTTATGTTGGGATTAAACAACAACTTATGTAGGTGAACAAGAACGATGTCAAAGCTTGGCGAACAAGAACAATGTCAAAGCTTGGCGAACAAGAGCATAGAACAATCAAACTAAACAGTGCATTGTTATACAAACAGGATATCTATATATACTAATATATAAAAATAAAGGCGCTCCTAGACAAGAAATGGTGTCAGATGACGCTCTCATTTAGGGTGTTTTCCTCCATGTAATCCACCTACAATAAAAAAAATTGAAAATGCATTGGAGAATAATTGATCATGTGACTTTGACTTTAATTTTATGTAGTAAAGTTTTGATCACTAAACCAAGTTATATTTAGTGTTATCATTTCAAAGTAAAATATAAATGAAAAATATAATTACACGAGGCATTGCCCGAACCTAAAAATTGGTTAAAAGTAGATAAATCGATTGGTTAGTGCACATTTGCACAACTAGCATAGTAGCATTAGAGCATAGAAATGATAAAGAAGGAATAAAAAAATCTAAAATTTCCACCTTCACCTGACGAGGAACGGGTGTGTTTTACATATTGGACAACCAAATGTATTTCTTTGTCATCTTATATCTTTGCTACTATTAACGAGTTTGTTCAATATTCATTTGTAGTGGGTAATATTTGCTCGCAAATATAGGGGAACAAAGTTAATGAGTTGTGCGCAAACTATTTTTTTATTTTAAAGCTAGGATGAATATTTTTTATAAATAGGGAGGAATTTGGAGATCTCATTTTACAAGGATAAGAATCGAACCCTTGTCATAAGGATAGAAGAACAGTCTCCAACCAACCTTGATTCTTGCGTAAACCATCTATTTCGTTTTTTTTTTTGGGAGCAAGAGCATACATTGATAAAAATATTAAATTACAAGTGAGCCCATCTGCCTAGCTTCTATGACTAGGTTGTGGACTTTGATTATTTGAGGACTCGCAATACATAGACTAGCAAGCTCATCCTTAAACCCACTACTAGACGACGTACATCAGACTAGGACTTAGCACATTACTAACATTTGACCTACTAAGAACATCCAACTTCAAACAAGGACTTGACGCATTATGAACATCTAACTTATTGTTAGAAACACAAGAACTTGAAGCTAGTTTTTTCCTTGAGCTTTGGGAGGATCATCAATGAAACCAGATTTCCTCTTCATTTCTGCACGCAACTTGCCAATAACATCAAACTTAGGAAGAAAACCGGACCTTTCCTTACGACTAGTCTTCCGGCTTCTCCTGAAATTCCCAAACTGTGATTGGTTTTGCTACGCTTTCCTCATCCTTGAGTTTCCTTGGAGGATAACGAAATACACCCACTAGCTCGAAGACTGGATGAAACAACTGGACTCGTCTGGGCTAGCTGGGGCCTACTAGCTGCTATCTCTTTTCCAATAACACCTGTAGACTTGGCCACCTCGCTTTCCATCAAGAAATCTTCACTTTCCTGGTGGGCTAAGTTAGGATTATCGACTTCACCCCCTTTATTAGGGCGACTATGCTCACTCACTGGTCCGCCTTGCATTACGATTTTCCCCTTAGTGTCCTCCTTTATGAAATTAGCAACTCGAGCACGAACTACCCTGTATGACCCTGATGTTGGATTATACAATTGTAATGATTTCCCCTGCCTCAGTGATTGAATAATATTATTGCACAATTGTAATGAGGAGCCCGACCTTCTTCGGATGATAAACCGATATCTTGGTTCCGCCTGATTTGGTTTTTCAGATTTGGAATCACTCACACACTCCTTAACGCACTCCATTTCAATATCACGATCTTCACCAACAGCTTGACCCTTATCTCCTTTAACCTGCAACAAGTTTATATCCTCTCTGTTTGCCCCTTCCATCACCTTAGAAGAACATTCCCCTTGTTCCTGATTGTTATGGCTGAATTTTTTGACAGGGTGACACTGACGCGATGGCACGATGACTCGATGACGTGATACCATCTGACGAGATGACAAAGCAAATGCAACCCGATGACACAGTGAAGGACGCAAGATTGAGAGCAGGGCATTGAATGGTAACGGTCTAGCCAAATAAGGAAAGAATATTATAAGCCATAAATTCAGCCGTTAAATGGGACAGCATTAAGACGTTGGAGCGTGAGCATAGAAAATCTCCCATGATTGAAGCGTGAAGTTAATGTAATAATTAGTGAATTCATTTTTGTATTCGTTGAGAAAAAGCCAAGGAAAAAAGAAGGCATATAAAAGGGAGAGAGAGGTCATTGACAGGTTTTTTACGCAATACTACGGGAAGAACATTAGAGAGAACTAAGCATTCTTGTAAATGACGGATAGTCATAAAGAAAGATAGTAAACTATATTAGTTTCGTGGATCTCCAACCACCCGCGATTTTTTACCCACCTTCATTGGGGTTTTTTGCGTCACCACTTTTGTGTGTTCATCGCATTTGATCCCCCTTTGCATTCTTTTGTCGCATTGTCTTTAACATCATCTGGTTGATACGTCCCACAAACTTTAATTTCATCGTAAGTGATAAATTTTAGCATAAACAATTTGGCGCCCACCGTGGGGCCTAACCAGGCCATCTACTGTTCAAAATCCATCAAATGGGAGAAACACCAAACCTCGAGGAAATGCGGAGGCAGTACGAACAAATGAGAGTAGAAATGCTCGAAATGTAGCAAGCTAACGAGCGTCTAGCTACCGACTTTACGACATCGCAGGAGAGGATCCAGAAATTGCAAGAGGAGTTAGCATCGTCCAAGGCTTCGAAGGTCCGGCGTCGAGAAAATCTGAATGACATCCTTTTGATGGGGAATATTTCTGAGTCAGATGATGAAGAGCCTGAAAACGATGAAGAGCCCCCAGGATGAAGAGCCCTTGAACAATGAAGAGAACGACTAAGGCGAGGGAGAAGCGAATCTTATGACAAAGCGCATGGCTCAAATCGAAAAGCAAAACAAGCGCTTGATGAAGCTCATGTCCCAGCTCCCTGGAGCCCCAACACCAGGCATCGTGGAGCATCCGACGGCTATGCAGAATCGCCTTTCGTCGATAGGATCTCAAGGGCCGTGCTCCCCAAGAAGCTCAACCTGCCTACCCTAGCTGCTAGTTATGATGGTTCAACCGATCGAGCCGAGCACGTCGCGTAATACAAGCAACAGATGTGGCAAGCGTCAATCCCCTGGCATTTGGTAGAGGCCTGCATGTGCAAGTCTTTTGGAGCCATGCTCACCGGTCCCGCTCTCAAGTGGCTCGGATCTCTCAGGCCAGGAAGCATTGGCAATTTTTCCACCCTAGTCAATAAGTTCTATGAGAAGTTCGAAGGCAGTCGCAGCCTGGAAAAGCAGACGAGCGACCTATATGGCGTTGTTCAAGGACCCAAAGAATCCGTTCGCGATTATTATAATCGCTTTAACAAAAAGATGGTTAGCATTAAATATCTTGATACTAAGACTGCTATTGAATGTTTCAGGAAAGGATTAATCTTGCGATCGAAGCTGTACAACCGTTTGACGAAGTACCCGTGCCAGACGTTTGAGGAAGTCAAGTCGCGAGCGTTAGCACATATGAGGTTGGAGGAAGACGATGCCATCCTCAACACCATATCCACTCGACGCGCACCAGAAACTCCTGCTGATCGGAAGACTTTCGTCCCTAAGAAGAACAACTGGCGAAGCCACCCTTATAGCCGTTCAAACCAGATAAACAATGTTACTGACGTTGTCGAAAATGCAGGTAACAGCGCGAGGACGGAGTCGCCAACCTTCCCTGCTCTAGACTCCTACGGATTTTCCGTCGATGTCGGAGGTGTCGTGAACGCTTTATCCAAAATCGGAGCACCAGTTCATATCCCTGACTATCAGCAACTGCTTGTTAAAGCGAGTGTTAGTCGATGGGGGCAGCTCAACCAACATCATCTTCAAAAGCGCCCTCGAAGGTATGGGTTTGTGCGATAAAGATATTACTAAAAAATCTACTGTTTTGGTAGGTTTCAGTGGAGAGGCTCAACATACTATCGGAGAGATCACACTGCCAACGCTAGCCAAAGGCGTCAACCTGCCAACCAGATTCAACGTTGTGGACTGCCCGTCAGCGTACAATATCATTCTCGGCACCCCATGGATACATAAGATGAAGGCCGTCCCTTCAACCTATCATCAGTCGCTGAAATTTCCTACCAAGTGGGGCGTCCAAGAAATAAAGGGCGAACAGAAGTCTGCAAGAGAATGCTATAGTTCGTCGCTCAAACCCCCGAAAGCGACTATCTAGCAATGAAAGGATGGGTCAGCTCCCGACGCGCCCAGCGAGCAAGACGTGGATGAAGTGATGCTCGATCCGCCCATCCCCGATCGCGTCGTTCGAATCGGAGCGACATTGCCACAAGAAAAACGAGGTCAGTTAGTCGATTTTTTGAAAACTAACCAAGATTATTTTGCTTGGTCCCATGAAGGTATGACAGGAATCAGTCCTGACGTCATTACGCATAAGCTCAACGTCGACCCCGCTCACAAGCCTGTAAAGCAGAAAAGAAGCAAGTTCGCGCCTGAAAGGAATCAAGTCATCAATGATAAGGTTCAGAAGCTGATTGATACCGGAAAGATCCGCGAGGTAAAGTATCCAGATTGGTTAACCAACGTCGTGGTGGTCAGCAAAAAGAACGGGAAGTGGAGAGTCTGCATCGACTTCACAGATTTAAACAAAGCATGTCCCAAGGATCCATTCCCTCTCCCTCATATAGATGCAATGGTCGACGCGACGGCAGGTCACGAGCTTTTAACGTTCATGGACGCATATTCCGGGTACAACCAAATCTTGATGCATCCGAACGACCAGGAAAAGACCGCGTTTGTTACTAATAAAGGTATATATTGTTACAAGGTTATGCCTTTTAGTTTGAAAAATGCAGATGCCACATATCAGCGACTGCTTAACCAAATGTTTAAAGAGCAACTGGGTGACACTATGGAAGTGTACATAGACGATATGCTCGTCAAATCCAAGCGAGCAGACGATCACATTCAGCATCTATCGGAGGCTTTTGACGTCTTACGAAGGTATGGCATGAAATTAAATCCTACTAAGTGCACCTTTGGAGTGTCCGCAGGAAAATTTCTAAGGTACGTCGTGACGCAACGAGGAATTAAAGCCAGCCAAGATCAAATAAAAGCCATCATCAACATCCAGTCCCCACGAAGCGTCAAGGAAGTGCAAAAGTTGACTGGTCGCGTAGCTGCGTTAAATCGTTTCATATCACGGTCATCTGGAATATGCCACCTATTTTATGACGTCTTGAGAAAGAACAAGGGTTTCGAGTGGACGCAACAACACGAAGACGCGCTACAAAAACATAAAAGCTACCTAGCGTCGCCGTCGTTATTGTCAATACCAAATATCGGGGAGACGTTGCAGCTCTATCTCGCGGTAAGTAACGTGTCCGTCAGCGCTGTTCTGACGCGGGAAGCGGAGAGCCAGCAGCTACCAATCTACTATGTCAGTAAGTCCCTGCTAGACGCGGAGACCAGGTATTCTTCATTAGAAAAGCTCATTTTAGCCATAGTAGTAGCTGTTAAAAAGCTTAGGCACTATTTCGAAACACATACTGTTGTCGTTATGACTAATTATCTTATCAAGTCTGTCTTGCGACACCCAAAATTGACAGGTCGCATGAGCAAGTGGGCAATAGCACTCAGCCGTACAATATCCAGTTTCATCCAAGAACCGCCGTCAAGTCACAAGCTTTGGCAGATTTTGTGGCAGACTTTAGCCCAGAGCTAGAAAAGCTTGCAGACGACGAAGTCTCAAGGATTAATCAAGTGAACGACGACTCTTGATATTGTTTGTGATGGATCTTCTAATTTTCGTGGTGCAGGTCTAGGCATTGTGCTAAAGTCACCACAAGGGGGCAAGATAGTACGAGCCTTTTGCTGTGAATTTAGAGCGACGAATAACGAAGCCAAGTACGAGGCGCTCATAGCTGGAATGACGTTAGCAGAGGACATGGGAGCAAAAGCATTGAAAGTCTTCAGCGATTCACTGTTGATAGTCAGCCAACTCAAAGGCGAATTCGCAGCAAAAGACTCTAAAATGGCCATGTATTTAGAAATAGCTCAGAGTAAAAGTAAAGTGTTTAATTCATTTGACATTTTGCAGATACCTAGGGACCAGAATACGCAAGCAGATGCGTTGGCCAATCTCGGATCTTCTTTAAGGGACGTTTCGTTTACGTCCATCCCTATTGTTCATTTGACAAGCCCTGCTATCGCTAGGAGCATCGGGGACGCTGTCACAACGACGGTCGAACAGCTTCGAGACAATCATGGGGTCGTCAGTAACATCGATAATCTCGCACCTGAGAGCGACCCTGACGCCGAAGAAGTAAGTGTCAGTTGGACAAAACCATTTTATGATTTCCTTGCTAACGATGTACTCCCAACAGATAAGGCAGAAGCACGCAGAATTCGATTCAAGGCGTCGCGATACGTACTCATTCAAGGAGTACTGTTCAAAAAATCTGCCATGGGCCCCTACCTACGCTGTTTGGAGAAGGAGCAGTGGGGGAAAGTCCTGAAGGACATGCATGACGACACTTGTGGAAATCACTCAGGAGGACGCAGCTTATCCAACAGAGTATTGCGTATGGGGTTGGCCAATAATGAGGAAGGATGCAATAAGGTATGTCGCCAAATGCGATAGTTGTCAACGACACGCAGGTATGACACACAAACCTTGTGAACTTTTGCATCCTACTCTAACACCTCGGCCTTTCATGAAGTGGGGCATGGACATAGTTGGCAAATTACCTTCAGCCCCAGGTCAGAAGGTCTTTATGTTGGCACTAACTGACTACTTTTCTAAGTGGATTGAAGCAGGTTCTTTTCAGCAGGTACGCGATAAGGAAGTGATTTCCTTTATATACACTAACATCATTTGCAGATTTGGAGTCCCGTCCGAGATAGTATGCGACAACGGGTCGCAGTTCATCAGCAACGAGACAAGACGCTTCTGCGATGAATGGGGCATAGCGTTGCTAACGTCAACACCAAGATACCCGCAAGCCAATGGACAGGCTGAGTCGAGTAACAAGACCATCATTGACTCATTGAAGAAGCGACTTGTAGCCAAGAAAGGCAAATGGGCGGAGGCGTTGCCTTCCATCTTATGGGCTAACCGCACGACACCGCGCACCGCGACTGGACAAACTCCGTTCTCGCTAGTCTATGGTTGCGAGGTTGTCCTGCCTTCGGAGGTGAGCGTCCCAACTGCGAGATGCAGCCTAGCGACGGAGCGACAGAACCGCGATGAATTGATAAACGACCTAGATACCATTGAGGAGTTGCGCGACGCAGCGGTGGTACGCATGGCAGCCCAACAGCAAATTGTAGCGAGGAGCTTCAACTAAAACATCCAAGCCAAATCCTTCGTCGAAGGAGACTAGGTCCTAAGGAAAGTATTCCAGAACACACAAAAGGCTAACGCTGGCAAGCTAGGTCAGAAGTGGGAAGGGCCATATCAAATTAGTAAAGTGGTAGGCCATGGAGCCTACCAATTGGTCCGACGTGACGGAAGCTCCGTGCCACGTAGCTGGAATGCCACACACCTCAAACGATACTACTTTTAAACCTAAGTGATAAGCTTTGTTTTCCCAGTTTTTTTTTTTTAAAAAAAAAAGAAAAAAGAAAAAAGAAAAGTATACATATATATATATATATATATATATATATATTATAATATATATTATAATATATATATATATATATATATATATATAGATAGATAGATAGATAGATGGTAATGCTATTATATCTGTGTCGCTTGTTGTTAGCGACCATAGTGTTCTCTCACTGGGTATTTGTTGAAGTTGCAGGCAAATTGTTCCCGTCTAACTTATTAACATCCCAACGATTTCCACAAGGCATCAGGCAGATTTGCATTTTGCCACCATGTAAAGTGTTTTGGTCCACTATTGCCTCAGCCGACGTTCGACAGGGGCATAGTCATTTTAAAGTCATAACTGCTAACGACATTTCGTCTATCTCCCTGACGCACACACGTAAGTTTTTATGTATTTCCTATATGTATTCTAAAGTCGTTTAGTCCAAACGATACGTCTGAACGACCAATGATGACTTTTACTAAGTCCAAACGATACGTCTAAATGACCAAAGATGGCTTACTGAGCGCCTGACCATCCTCTAGGAACGTCAGAATAACGACTGAAACACATACATGCGATGTAAAACAAGGACATAAGAATAATTTTGCCAAAGTTCAAAAGCATCAATGTAATAGTCACCCCCGTAGGTGACCCAAAAAGTTTAAAACAATAAATAGTTATGGCCACCCCCGTGGGTGACCCAAAAGTACAGCACAAACGGTCACTCTTTCAAGTGACCTTTAACAAAAAGTTTGATTAATGTTTAGATAAGAGGGGGATGATATAAAGGGCCTAAAAATTAAACGGCAGGGACCTCTTCAGCTTCCTTCTCCTCGGACGCTTCAGCTGGTAAGACAGTAGTTGGAGCCTCCTTCTCGGTTTCGGGGTCAGGGGGCACATCAGACGCTATGAACCTAGCACAAGACGGGGCGTTTTCATCAACTTTTGATGAAGAGTCCGCCGTCGCAGCCAAGTCCTCTTCGTCCATCAGATCCTTCATGGATCCCATGAACTGGAGCTTCGAGCATGTCCAGCTCGTTCTTATGTGCGTCGACGCTCGCCTGGAGCGTCGTGATTTCATGACGAGAAGACTCCTCCAACTTAGTCGCCCTCTGCCTTATCTCTTCCAGCTCCTCCCCATTCTTCTGTAAAGTTTTCTTCATGTCCTCCATGGCCTTCTTGCAAGACTCCACCTCATCGCTTTTGGACTTCGCGTCCAATTCAGCCTTCTCCATTCTCTGCTTCATGGTCAGGTGACCCTTCAGCAGAGAGGAGATCTCCCTCTTAGCCATTAGGAGATGTTGAGAAGACTGTACAAAAAGACATGATATGCGTCACTTAGAGAATCACAAGTTATTGTCATAATGAGCATAATGTACGAAAAAGAAAACCAGGGGTCTATACCTGAAATAGGAGCTCCAGCCCATCTGACATCATGCGAGGAAGAGTATGTTCCTTGATCCTCTCCATTGCGCTAGGAAAAAGAAACATGTCTGCTTCAGGCCATATGGACCGTTTCAACGACATGAAGTCATTGGGGACGGTCACAGAATAGGAAGGACCGCTTTTGTCTGGGGGAGCTAGGAAGTCAGTCTTACGCGTCTTAGATGCGACGTCCAGCTCGTCGTCCAAGTGAACGACAACCGCTGTATCCTTCTTAGACGACGCTGACGCAGCGTCAATAGAAGACTCCCTCTTGCGCTTGCGCAACATTTCAGCCAGCGCCTGCCCGTCCAGACTCCCCCTAGGACGCGATTGAGATGAACCTGTCCGGTAGTGATTAATTCGTTAGTGTAAAACCTTCCCTGATAGAGTCCTACCCCAAGGAATAAAAAGAAGAAGAGGAATTTAAATTAGATAGACTAACCAGAAGCCATACATGAACAACTGTCTTGAGAAGCAAAAAGAACCCTTCTGAACTGCCTGTCCTCCTCTGACACCTTCAGAAACTTGTCACAGAGACTCTGAGACTCGTCGCGATGTGACAACAGTTTTGGGTTAAGACCTGTAGTAGAAACGATGTAAGAGTGGTGTGAACGACGCGTCACGAACTTAGAAAGACTGAAAATAAACACACCTTCGGAATTCCAGCCGCCAACCAGAGACGCCCCGGCTTCCCCTAGCGACAATCTCTTCACAAACACAAACCTGTTTTTCCAACCTCTGTCATTTGAGTGTATCCCCCCGACCAGAGGCTCTAACCTCGCCTTTGCATGCAAGGCTATCCTATTTTTTTGCTTTGACCCTAATTTCATAATGTAACAGCAAGTCATGGAGGGTGAAGGCTTCGTCCCACGACGCCGTCACCCTGTCGATGACGCTCAGGATCCTCCAGACTTGGGGCATAATCTGCCCTGGGCTGATTTGGTAAATCTACATCGGATCCCTTGCTAGAGGGGTGAAGGGAAGTCTAAGACCTATTTTGAAAGGGTATTCATAGAACACTACCCATTTTTGGGGACACGACTCTGGGGGTTCGTCAGGATCAGCATTTCTAATGACAGTACTCTCAGGCAAATTTCCTAAGTCTATAAACCTTAAAAGATCCTCTTCTGACATCGTTGACAGTTCATCCTCATTTTCTACCCTTAGTTCTACAACTTTCTCTTTCCCTTTCGATTTCTCTTGGTTCTTTACAAAAGTCCTAATGCTGCGTCTACTAGGTGCCATGAGAACAGTAGAGGAAGAGAAAGTAGAGCGAATCAAAGGAAAAAAAACGAGCGAAAAAGTGCGGAATTACCTGGTGTCAGCGAACGATTTTCCGATGAAGAGAATAAGGGAAGTTATGGAAGTTGCCTTACTTAAAGAGAGAGAGAGAAAGATTTGATGAAGTTAGAGTAAAAGTTGTGATTTCTTAGCCGCTTAAGTTATTTATGCCAACAACGAGTAATCATGACAATCGTGCCAACGGTTATAATTAAAACGGCTATTTAAAAACAAAACTACCTTTTGTATTTTGAGACTCTTGGACTACCAAAAATAACCGCTCAAAACAGATCTCCTTTCCTTCCATGCGTCTTTGGGAATCTATTTTTCCATAAAATTGACAAGGGCGAGATTTCTTGCGATTTGTGATATCTTAATGACTTGAGCAGAATTTCATTTGATTCATTTTTTAACAATTGTCTCATGGGCTGTGCCACCCCAATTCAACAATTGGGGGCAAACTGTTATGGCTGAATTTTTTGACAGGGTGACACTGATGCGATGACGCGATGACTCGATGACGTGATACCATCTGACAAGATGACAAAGCAAATGCAACCCGAAGACATAGTGAAGGACGCAAGATTGAGAGCAGGGCATTGAATGGTAACGGTCCAGCCAAATAAGGAAAGAGTATTATAAGCCATAAATTCAGCCGTTAAATGGGGCATCATTAAGACGTTGGAGCGTGAGCATAGAAAATCTCCCATGATTAAAGCGTGAAGTTAATGTAATAATTAGTGAATTCCTTTTTGTATTCGTTGAGAAAAAGCCAAGGACAAAAGAAGGCATATAAAAGGGAGAGAGAGGTCATTGACAGGTTTTTTACGCAATATTACGGGAAGAACATTAGAGAGAACTAAGCATTCTTGTAAACGACGGATAGTCACAAAGAAAGATAGTAAACTATATTAGTTTGGTGGATCTCCAACCACCTGTGGTTTTTTACCCACCTTCATTGGGGTTTTCCGCGTCACTACTTTTGTGTATTCATCCCATTTGATCCCCCTTTGCATTCTTTTAACGCATTGTCTTTAAGATCATCTGGTTGACACGTCCCACAAACTTTAATTTCGTCGTAAGTGATAAATTTTAGCATAAACACTGATGTTGCTCCTTCATCATTTTTCTTGGTGGTAGTGGCGCCACCCCTAATCCAATTGGACAATCCTTTTGCTGATCAAATGAACTCTTGACTTCATGTAGTTTCTTTGCAATCTCCTTATTTAATAGGTCAATTTTAGAGGCTTGCAGTAAACCCCAATAAGCTAAATTACACCTTCCTATCCCTACCGATGTTTTAGCTCTTCTAAATAAGGCCTTCACATTGCACGGGACAAAACTTAGAACAACTGAACAAAGAAGACCAACTTGATCGAATTCTTTTTTTTTCCAGTAAACAAGCAGCTAGATTCAACAAGATGGAGTAAGATAATTCACAAAAGTTTCCAATATGTTCCTCCTCCAAAACAATTAAGGTAAGCATCACTCCAGCAAAACCATAATATTCTAATGCATCATTAATATCTCCCTGACTAAAAAGGGAGTTTCCTTGTTCCTTCCACGACTTAACTAGCTCCAATGAAGTCTTAGGACTGTCTAAATTAGAAACATAACTCAGAAACTCATTATTATCTGGACTTAATTTATAGTCCTTATTGAGAAGCTCATGGAGCTCTCCCTTCAACCTCTCACAATCTTCTAAAGAAAATATATCTAAAAAACCAGATATGAAAATCAGAACCTAATGAACAGAGAGACTTCAACAACTTGTAAAAAGGAAAACAAAATTTAGAAAGAGCACACCTGAGACCGGTACACCGATAAACGAAGGTCAACCACAGTAGAAAGAAACCTACACTATCACTAGGCACCGAGCAGACACCGTTGAGGAGATTTTTACGCTCACCATCCAATGAGACACGCGACACGAAAGACTATTGCACACCAAATTACGCTAAAGGTCGCCGTAGTTGGTAGCTCGCCGGCAACCAATGGGCAGATTTGGCCGCCAGCGACCTAGATGTTGATGTTTTGAGGGGGGCGAATTGAGGGAAGAAGTTTCGAGAGTGGAGAGAGACTTATTTTCGTTAGGAAGCCACATGTGCATAACAAATATTGATGCATATCTATTTCGTTTGTATTATAGCATAATTGGCATATGTAAGAACGTGCACGTGGACAGACCACACACACACAAAAAAAAGAGCAACCCTGCTTCAAACTCTTATTGAATGACTAGAAAATAAAAAGGAACGAAAACTAACGTCTGAAAGGTTGGGCCAATTCTCAAAAATAGAAGCAACTGATTATAAGCTTTGAACAATACAGGACTCCGCACTGTATCACTTGGTTCTAGTTCAATGGCAACAGGATCTGTCCAATTACCTTGCTGCTCAACAACATTAATGGCTTCTTTGTTAGTTGCTAATAAATTGTGATAATGGAAAATAAATTTTAAGTATAATTTTATTAGGAAAGCACCCTTAAAATCTCCATAGGGAGACATTTTTTCTCCATGGGCAAGCAATATCACCCATAAACTTGTGTCTTTGTTGAAGCAATTTTCATTACCACCTACAAGGTAGTACTGGATGGGAATGAGAATGAAAATTTAAGAACAAAAGTGGACACTTTAGGATAAATTAGTATTACCATGAGAATGGACAATGATATTCTTCACAAATTTACACACAAATTCATTCTCATTACCACCATTTATAACCAACTACTAGATCGCAACTTGTCTAAATAATTTGCATATTGAAGTACCACTCATCGCGGGAAAAACCACCGAAATATGTGCAATCGTCAATATGTAATTAATAGTGGTTAATAACAAATGATGGTTTATCTTTGGTACAAAAAGTATTTTCTTCATTCTCAATTTAGTTGCCAAATATGCCACAAATATTTTCTTAATGTGCACAATATTTTAATTTAAGTGATTGTGGGACTCAATTTGAGAAAAAGATCAGTGCAGAAAAGTTTAATAAAAGGTTAAATTTCATATTATGAACAACTACTTTAAATGCTAATCGTTTAACGAATAATAGGTAGCTGACATCCTAACCGCTACTGTAATAGCTAACTGTTACTATAATCGCTAGTTTCGTCAAACAAGTACATTAAAAAAGAAGTACCTTGAATAGTAATTTAAAACGGATGGATTAGTTGAAATATTTTGCAAAAGCAGTCCAATAATCTAACAAAAGACTAAACATACTAACCAAATGTACTTTCCAGATAGTATTTGACGTTTATTTTATCAAACTTGAAGAATTATATGATGTATAATCAAAGTACAAAGCTCAATAATAATGGGAATCGGAATTAGAACAAGTCTTATATACTTACTCTGAATCGTTGAGTATAAATTTTTGTTAGAGTATATGTAAATATAGAATATTTTCATGATCCTTGTATTTAGGAAATGTGCATAATTAGTTCCTAAGAATTAGCTAAATTGGTTCCTTAGAATCAGCTGTATAGTTTGGTATATATCCTTAGTTTGTAATCTTAATCAATCAAGGAAATAATCTCTTTCATGGTATCAGATTTGCTAGGGTTCTTTTTCCTCTCAAGCTTCCGCCGTGCCCTAGCCTTATTCTTCTCCTCGCCGGCAACCATGACTGGTGCTTCTGCTTCTTCTCCTCCCTCTTCGTCTCCCTCTTCATCTCCCTCTTTCTCTTCTCTATCTAGTTCGAACATTCGTCATAATGTTCCTATTATCTTAGACATGGAAAATGTGCAATATTCCACGTGGGCGGAATTATTCAAAATCCATGCTCGTTCGAGTAGGGTGATTCATCATATCATTCCCTCCTCTACCACCACCGTTCCTTCTACTGATGCAGAGAAGGATGAATGGTCCACCATTGATGCTACGGTTTTAAAATGGATCTATGCCACCATTTCTGAGGACCTTCTTAACACCATACTTGAACCCGATTCCACGGCACAGGCCGCGTGGGAACGCCTTCGAGATATTTTTCAGGACAATAAATCATCTCGTGCCGTCACACTTGAACAAGAATTTTCCACCATTGTTATGGAAGATTTTTCGAATGCTTTGGTGTATTGTCTGCGGCTAAAGATGTTGGCTGACCAATTGAAAAATGTTGGTGCTCCGGTTTCGAACAACCGGCTTGTTTTACAGATGGTGGCCGGTCTCACTGAAGCCTACAATGGTCTTGGGACGTTACTTCGTCAAAGTGACCCTCTTCCTCCTTTCTATCATGTAAGGTCCATGCTTGTTCTTGAGGAAGCGGGGTTAGCCAAGAAGACGGCTCTCGGCTCGTCTTCTACTGCCATGGACACTTCTCACACTGACCTGGATAATACTTCTCAAAACCGTCCCTCCCATGGTGGAAAACGTGGCTCTCAAAACAATAAGAAAAAAAAATTCACCGTCGCGCGGGGGTGGCAGTGGTGGTGGCCGGCAGTCCTCCGACGATGGTGGTCGGGGCTCCGGTGGTGGTGGCGGTCCGTCGCGTGGTCCACCGCAGCAGCAGTGGGCTGCCTCTCCACAGCAGCCGTGGGTTCAACAATAGCAGTGGGGGGGAGGGGCGTGGCCTCCTTACTCTCCTTGGGCCTATCCCCCCTGTCCATACCCCACCAGCTCTTGGGCCAGGCCCAATTACCGCAACCAGCAGGGTCCTTCCAGCATTCTGGGTCCTGGGCCACGACCCCAAGCTCATGTGGCTAATGCCTAGCCGAGTCCCACAGATATTGAAGCTGCCATGCATACTCTTGGGCTCAATCCGCAAGATCCGAATTGGTATATGGATAACGGGGCCACTTCCCACATGACTTCTTCCCAAGGTAACTTTAATTCTTATTTTAATTCGAGCCCTTTAAATGGTATTGTAGTCGGAAATGGCCAAAGTATTCCAATTTGTGGTTATGGTGACTCATATTTATCCTCTCCCCACCCTCCTTTAGCTCTCAAAAATGTTCTCCATGCTCCTAAGCTTATTAAAAATTTAATATCCGTTCGCAAATTCACCACAGATAATTATGTGTCTGTTGAATTTGATCCTTTTGGGTTTTCTGTGAAGGATTTTCGGACGGGGAGACCACTCATGAGATGTGAGAGTCAGGGTAACCTATATCCTATCACCACTCCTCCACACCATGCCAATACCCATTCAACTTTTGCTGCTCTTGCTCCTTCTTTGTGGCATGCTCGGTTGGGACATCCGGGATCTTCTGTTTTAGCTTCTCTTAGGCATAAAAATCTTATTCAATGTAATAAACTGGACAATGTAGACATGTGTTCTTCTTGTCCTCTTGGCAAACATGTGCAATTACCTTTTTCTCGTTCTACTTCTAGTACTTTGATGCCTTTTGATATTATACATTGTGATCTTTGGACATCTCCTGTTTTGAGTTCTATGGGTCATCGTTACTATCTTGTTGTGTTGGATGATTATACAAATTATGTGTGGACTTTTCCCATGTCTAAAAAGTCACAAGTTTACTCTATTTTTTTTTACAATTTAGAGCTTTTATCCGCACACAATTTGAACGGGATATTAAAAATATACAATGTGATAATGGTAGGGAATTTGATAATGCACCCTTTTGGGATTTTTGTCACAATAATGGGTTATCATTTCGTCTTTCATGTCCTTATACTTCTTCCCAAAATGGTAAAGCAGAACGAAAAATCCGTACGATTAACAATGTTGTTCGTACCCTTCTTGCTCACTCCTCTGTTCCCTACACATTTTGGCATCATGCTCTTCACATGGCCACATATCTCCTTAATATTCTTCCCCATAAGATGTATGCCTATCATTCACCTCTTCAAATTCTCTACAATAAAGAGCCCTCCTATGATCATCTCTGTGTTTTTGGGTGTTTATTTTTTATCCTCTTTATCCCTCTCAAACAATTCATAAACTTTAAGCCCGTTCTACTCCTTGTGTCTTTTTGGGTTATCCACCTAATCACCGGGGGTACAAGTGTTATGATCCATCCTCTAGAAAAATCATAATTAGTAGACATGTAATTTTTGATGAGAATAAAATTCCCCTTTGCTTCTCTTCATACCCCTTCTACTACTTATTATGATTGCTTTCATCCACTTTCTGTGTTGGATTTACCTGCTGCCCCATCTTCAAAATCTCCCGCCCAACCTCCCATTACCCCCCCTGGCCCAGCTCGTTGGGGCCGGTCTGTGCTGTCCCCCTGCCCATTACTTCATCCTCTACCGCGTCACACCCAGACGCCAGCCCACGCCTGCCATCCTCGGCCCAGTCCGCTGGCCCTTCTCCCTCGGTCTCCCCGCCTAGCCACCCTCTGGCAGACCGCGGCTCACCCGCTCCCAATCAGGCCCATCAGCCTTCCCCCACAAATATCCCACCTTCCCCTCCTCCCAATTTTGGTTCTAGGCCCGTTACTCGAAGTCAACATGGCATAAGTAAACCCAAACAGATTTTTTCACTACTCACCCATGATGACCGGTCCCCTCTTCCCAAAAATCCCGTGTCGGCCCTCCGTGACCCATATTGGAAATTGGCTATGGATGATGAATTTAATGCTCTAATTAAAAATAAGACTTGGGAATTAGTGCCTCGTCCTCCTAATGCTAATATTATTCGTTCTATGTGGATATTTGCTCATAAAGAAAAATCTGATGGCTCTTTTGAGAGGTATAAAGCCCGTCTTGTAGGTGATGGTAAAACTCAACAGGTTGGCATTGATTGTGGAGAGACATTTAGTCCTGTGGTCAAGAATAACACCATCCGCACCGTGCTTAGCTTGGCTCTATCGAAAGGGTGGCCTTTGCATTAATTGGATGTAAAGAATGCGTTCTTACATGGGGATTTACATGAAACTGTCTACATGCATCAACCTATGGGTTATCGGGATTCTCGGTATCCTGATCATGTCTGCCTCCTGAAGAAGTCTTTATATGGCCTTAAGCAAGCTCCTAGGGCTTGGTATCGCAGGTTTGCTGATTATGTTGCAAAAATTGGGTTCCTTAATAGCAAATGTGATAATTCTCTCTTCATTTATAAACGGGGTCCTGCTGTGGCTTATTTGCTTCTCTATATGGATGACATTATTCTTAGTACTTCATCTACTTCACTTCGTCAGTCGATTATGACCCTCCTTGGTTCTGAATTTGCTATGAAAGACCTGGGTTTATTGCATTATTTTTTGGGTATTGTTGTGACTCGTCATGCAGGTGGTTTATTTTTGTCTCAAAGCAAGTATGCAGAGGATATTATTGAGCGTGCCGGTATGTCTGCTTGCAAACCATCTCCTACTCCCGTTGATACAAAACCCAAGCTCAGCGCCACTTCTGAGCATCCTTACAGTGATCCATCTCTGTATAGGAGTCTGGCTGGAGCTTTGCAGTACCTCACTTTTTCTCGCCCCGATATCTCTTATGCAGTGCAGCAAGTGTGCCTCTTCATGCATAATCCTATGGAGGAACATATGCAGGCTCTCAAACGTATTATTCGGTACGTGAAAGGTACCTTGACCCATGGTCTCCACTTGACTCCATCCTCCACATCCACTCTTATCTCATATACTGATGCAGATTGGGGTGGTTGTCCCGATACCCGACGCTCCACCTCGGGTTACTGTGTATTTTTGGGTGAAAACTTGATTTCATGGTCGTCCAAACGACAAACTACACTCTCTCGCTCTAGCGCCGAATCCGAGTATAGGGGGGTGGCTAATGTTGTTTCAAAGTCATGTTGGTTACGCAATCTCCTTTTGGAACTTCATTGTCCCATCCGCAAAGCTACTTTGGTATACTGTGATAATGTGAGTGCTATCTATTTATCAGGCAACCCCGTTCAGCACCAACGTATTACTAAACACATTGAAATGGATATTCATTTCGTTTGGGAGAAGGTTGCCCGTGGTGAAGTACGTGTTCTCCATGTTCCATCTCGACATCAGATAGCTGACATTTTTACCAAGGGTCTTCCTTTGGTCCTTTTTGATGATTTTCGGGCCACTCTCAGCGTCCATCCTCCTCCCGCTTCAACTGAGGGGGTGTGTTAGAGTATATGTAAATATAGAATATTTTCATGATCCTTGTATTTAGGAAATGTGCATAATTAGTTCCTAAGAATTAGCTAAATTGGTTCCTTAGAATCAGCTGTATAGTTTGGTATATATCCTTAGTTTGTAATCTTAATCAATCAAGGAAATAATCTCTTTCAATTTTTTACCTCGGGTGCTCCTGGTTTTGATCCACCCCTATAAGCAACCAATAAATCATCTTTACCAACCTACCAAAAAACAAAAATAAGAAAACTCCAATGATATTGAAAGATTTTAATCTAATATTTTTCACAATCAGAAGAGAATACCATCCTACCAGAAGCAAAAATAAGAAATTTCCATTGAACGTTTTTTTATCTAATATTTTTCGCAATGAGAAGATAATAATTGGAAATTTTAGAGCTATGAAAAATCTTATTTCGAAAATAATCACCTCTACAATAGTAGATGCATGGAAGTTGGTGGATGGGCGACGATCCTGAGGAAAGGTGAAGTCTTCTTTAACAACTGTTAACATAGTGTAGTTTTTGATGAGATGAATACAAGATGATTTGTCTTGATTCTCAAGTTAGAGATACAGAGATAAATATATATAATTTTGATGCTGTTGCACGGGTTACCGTTAGTGTGTCAAAATTTAAAAAAGTTAATATGAACCCGGTGCACACTAATTAGTGTGTACCCGATCCATATCACGTGGTTTAGGATAGTGTATATTGATATGATATAGATAGGATATAATGTATGTTAAAATGATATAGTGTATGTTAAAATGATATAGTGTACCTATGTATAATATAGTATATCTATTTTTGATATGTTATGTTTATGTAATGCGTTTAAGTAAATATTTTCCTATAAATATAGTGTATCTAGTTATTGATATAGTGTTCCTATAGGTATATGTACCTAGTTATATATTAAGTTGTACTCTCTGTATGATATAGTGTACGTAGTTCTGATATATTGTATCTATTTTTTGATACATTGTACCTATATATAATATAGTGTATCTATTTTTGATATATTGTATCTATTTTTGACATAGTGTATAAGTGAGTACTTCTTAACCGGTCACGTGCCTGGGCCTGGTCCACACTATTTTTAGTGTGAACCGGGTCCATGCAAGACGGATTGGTCAAAATTATCATCCTCCTCCATCTCATAACATAATGTTTACTTTTTATTTTAGGTGTCTTAAAAGATGGTGCCTACTTCATTTTATATTAATTTATTTTGACTAAATTATCCTAAATTTTTACACAAATTTTCCAAAATATTTCTATTTTTCTTTGAAAATGGGTGCTCCTATATATTAATTTGCAATATTCTAAGAAAAAATTATTGCTTTTTGATATTTTTCAAGGAAAAAAAAAGTAAAGGGAGTAATTACAAGATAAAAGTACTTCATGAATATTTTTTTTTGAAAATCCTACTACTCCTTCCAATCTCCTTAATTCCCGTAAAAAGAAAAAAGTACGCATAATATTATGGGACACAGGGAGTATAAAATTATTAACATTTACCATTTAGACAACACATATTATTACTATTGACATGCAGTAATCACTAAAATTGGCTAATTAAATCTATCACTTCCTTATTGTAACTACTAGTTACTTTATTAATTACAACTATTAATATTAACTAAATATTCAATTTCACAACTCAATTATTCATTAATAAAATTATTAAATTTTCGCACAAGTTTAAGGCGGTGTTGCGTTGGTGGTGGTCAACATGTGGAGGTGGTGCTCCGTTGGTGGTGGTCAATAGATAGATGTGGTCCTAGGTGGTGGTGGTCCGATGGTGGTGGTAGTGAAAGAGGTGAAAGAGTAGGAGTGTAGTGAAGTTGGATGAGAGATGAGAGAGTTGGAGTGGGTGAAGGGGGAGGGGTATGGGGGCATTTAATGGAAAAAAAAACGGACGATTTCAATTAATTACGGACGGCAAACAGCGATAGGGATTATTTAAAGACAAAATAATATTTCTATTTTTAATATAATTAGATACAAATATACATATTAATCATATTCGTTAAGCTAATGCTAGTAATAGTGTTTCCTACCTTTCAGTACTCTTATATAAAATAAAAAGCTCTTTAAATTTTTGTAACCTCCGTAATTAATAATACTACACTATTTAATTACATCGGTTATATTCTTACACATTAACCTAAATTTTAAAAACAAGATTGTATTATATTCTTTGTAAGTAATTATATATTTATATATATTTCTCTCTTGAAACCGAGGATGATATTGATGAATAATTCAAATTTTAATTTACTATGTAAAAAATTCAAAACAAAAATGAAGATTATTTGCTGGGCACATTTAATGTGCTTATAGCTCTTTTTTCTACTTCTTCCAAATGTTTGATTTAAGATTTGAAATTCACATTGATAAATTATCTAGTGTGTCGCTCAGACCAACTATAGTTTAATATCAAAGCCCATGTGCATGTAAACATAACTCTACCAACGTAAGATATCACCTAACATGAACATCTATCAGTGAAGCAGTCGTATAGTATCACGCCAAGTATACATCAAAAAGACAAAAACCAAAAATATAACAATAGTTGTCATCCACCAAGGACCCTTGGGGTCCAATGATATGGCTTCTTATCTTCCACATGGGAGACCAAGGTTCAAATCTTGGTGGAAGAAAAAAATTTCAATATTGTCGAGGGGATAGGGTTTGGGGCTTGTTGTGGCACTGTACGAGGGCAGCCTAGAGGAATTTCATCTTACCACGGGTTTCCGAAAGGGGGCCCAAAAAAAAAACAATTATTGTCACCCAGAAAACCTTGCACTAAGGGACCCAAACGCCCCGTAGAAAAAAGGACCTGAAGGCCGATTGCAAACTATATTAAAAATTAGGAAAAATTTTCAGAAACAATATTTAATAAGCCACTTTTTGTCGAAAATAATCTTTTAAAGAACTTTTTGTTAGGAAAAACCTTAAACGTCCAAATTTTTTTGCCACATTAGAACCACTGACGTCACACCAGCATTGACTCGGTTAATGACTGAAAAAAATCCCTCTCACACCATTTCACTCCAATTCTTCAGTCGACTAAAATATTTTTCCTCCCTTTGTTCTCCCTACACCCACTTTCTTGTTCCTTTATCTCTAGAATAAACCCTAACTTTAATTTGATTCAAGTGCTCTAAGATTTGTTCGGCCTAATACGGGAGGAAGGCGGGAGGTCGCTGGGGGTGGCTGTTGCTTGTGCTTCTATGCTCTTTTTTGTTTTTAATTTGGGGTTGAACTTTGGGGTTTTAGATGGTGCTGGAGATTGAGCTGGATCCCGGGGGGTTGGATGGAGAGGGAAAGAAGAAGATGCCACTTATGGAGGAAGGAAGGAGGGAAGTCCGAAAGGAAGGAGACATAGTAGCCATGATGACGTTGACAATGGGTGGTGGTACGGTCCGGTGGATTCTAGTGCTAGGTGGGTGGTGGTGGATAAAAAAAGTAAAAAGAAAGATTTTAATATGGATCATTAACGGAGTCAATGCCGGAAAAATAAGGTCAATGCTGGAGTGATGTTAGCAGGTTTAATGTGAGAAATAGTTTTGTTTAAGGTTTGTCTTGACATAAAAAATTTAAAAGGTTGTTTTGACAAAAAGTGGCTTATAAAAAGTTGTTTATGAATTTTTTTCCCTAAATATTATCATTAGAAAGGTGCATCAAGTATACATGATTTAATAGACCAACGAGAATCATGCAACTCTCGCAAATTAGATGGTAGACCCGCAACATTCAATATGATGTCGTTTTGTTATATTTTGAGGGTCCCAACTCAATTTCTCTTTTCTCAACCTTTTCATTTCATGTGCGCGGCAAATGAAAGAATATCAGGTTTATTCCATTTAATATTGTAATATAATGAACACACGCAATTGTTGATTGAACAATTGCAATTTCGAAATGAACATTTATGATTTTTTTAAATTTCAAAATGTTTAAAAACAAAAGATCATCAAGTTTATTCCAATGAACATTGTAATTTAATGAACACAAGCTATTGTTGATTTAAGAATTGCAATTTCGGAATGAACATTTATGAAATTTTCAAATTTCAAACTTTTTTAAAACAAAAAAAATAAAAGAACATCTAGTTGATTCCAATAAAAATGTAATTTGATGAACACATTTTATTTGTTGAATGAACAATTGCAATTTCAGAATTAACATTTTCGATATATTCTAAAATTGAATATGTCTCAAAATTGCCGCTTATTTCCAAAATTTAAAATTTCAAATCCAGAACATTGCGAATTTTTCATATTTCAAAATATGTCTCGAATTGACTCTTGTTTACTTGATTCTTTTTTTAGTTCATTCAGCCTACTGCTAATTCAAATTGTTTGCTTGTTCATTCAAGTTATTCAACATTGTTCTTTCATAGTACTTATATGTTCATTGTGATAAATATATATGTTGTCGTTATTATTCTTTGTAATGAGCAAAATAATATTTATAATGAACATCCCAAATGAATAGTTATATAAATATTCAAAAAACAATAATTACAAAAGATGGTAAATCCAAAATGCTATGCACTCAAAAGGCAAAAATAAAACCAAAATAATACAATATGTCCCATATGAACATCACAGATTTATAAAAGAACATTTATTGCTAAGTAAAAAGTATTGAGTTCATTAAGAAGATATTATTGCTTCTGAACTTCATCCATTTTCCGTTTGGTTTGATTTGTGAGATCTCGATACCATAACGTATCCTTAGTTGTCTGATCTTGTCCAACTGAATTGATACAAGAAAGAAAAGAGCAGTTCTTTAAAAAATATATTCAAATGTGTAATACAAGTAACATAATATTTCAAAAACACAATGAACACATTTTAATAATACAATGAACATGTCCTAGACCGATAATGAATATATGACCAAATATAACGAGCATCTGACTAAAATAATTTTAGTGAGCATGTGCTAATAATACAATGAACGTCGCCCAAAAATATGCACTTTATACTTGTAAATACTAGGGGTGTTCATGGGTGGTTAACCGTCCCGAAATAATATTTCGGTTCGGTAACCGGAAGTTTCGGAACGCTCTTTTTGTGAACCGTAACCGTAATCGTTTAAACTGGTTACCGCCTAAGCGGTTAACCATTTTTCCGGTACGGTTTTTCGGTTAACCATTAACCGTTGTTTAAGTTATACTATTATGTTTTACTTAATGTACATATATATTTTCAATTTTTTTTTGCATATATTTTAATATTATATTTACTCTAATATAAAATGTATTATAAAGTGAATAATAAATCAATTGGAAAACATAACTAACACTAAGAATTCACTTCATTTCCTAATTACAGTATTTATATTAGTACTAGAGTTTCTAAATAATTACATACTTCCTCTAATTGTTGTAACTTAGCAACAAATATTAGAATTAACGTAATTGTTTGAAAATGTTTTACAATAATTAAATAGAGAAAAAACGATTTTGGTATTTTGGTTAACCGTTCACTCAAAAATTATAACCGTAACCGTACCGTTTAACCGCTAATTTTTTCGGTTCGGTAACTGTACCGTTCAAACTTTTTTTTGTCGGTACGATAACCACCCATTTAGATCGGTTTTTCGGTATTTCGATATGGTATTTCGGTTTCGGTTTTTTATGAACACCCCTAGTAAATACTAGAATAAACATCATATAATTGTATAAAAAATATTTGAATAAATACCACACATTTGTATACAAATATGTGATAATTAATGCATCGTTAATTCATATTATTTCATTGCACATAGTACAAACACACAATAAAGATATGATTGAAATGCAACAAACATTTGACCAACATATTTTCAGTGAACACATGTTAATAGGACAATAAACATATGCTAGAATTCATGTTTATCAATACAACTAATATATGTCAAGCACATAATGAATATATATGAGCAAATGTATCTAACATCTAAACAACACACAATAAACATATGGCTAAATATAACGAACATATGACTAATGTAAGTTCAATGAACATATCATAATAATACAATGAACACATAAATAGTAACGAACATTATGTTTTTTGCCGTATTCTTTTCTGGTGTCGAAGTAGTTCTTCCCCTTCGTTGACTGGGCTCTCTTTTTCGCTCATTGGGACATCAATTGCAAGGTCGTTTTCAGTTTTTCACAAACTAAATCACCATCAATATCATAAATATGTTTTGACATGTTCACTAGAAAAGATGAAAAAATACAAAACGAAAGTTCAAAATGTAAAAAAATGTCCCCTTTTCTTATTAAATGCATAAATCTAGTACCTTTTGTTGTCGATTTCGCTTTACAACTCGTTGTTTTCATCTTCATGTATGAAAATTGCGCAAGAAAATGAAGATTTTAAATAGTTTGATGAGAGGTTAGAGAGAAGTTTGAGAGATGTGGAGGATTTGGAAAGATGTGGGGACCATTTGCTTTTTGGTTTAACTTTCTAATCCCCTCCCTAATTTCTAGTACCATACTTTATCCTTCTAGATGCATTGACTTTTCCCATTTTCTCAAGTCGGGACTTTCCAGTAACTCTTGCAAGTTAGAGTTGGAAGAAATTGTTCAATTAAATAATGGGTGTTCCTTAGAGAAGAAACCACACCCAGCTCCTTTAGGATGCTCTAATTTTCTTGGCTCATCTGTTACGAAACACCAATTTCAATCTAGTGACATGTCAAATTGTCTCTAAATTTATCTTTCTTAATATAGTAGGAAAGAGAGGAGGGAGGGGAAAGTTCACTTGGGGTTGGGGAGGAACTTCGTTTTCTTGCCTTGTTGGATTCAAGGTTATAAAGAGCAAAATTCTCAGTACACAGCATGAAGCAAGAAGAATTCAGAGAAAGATTACAGACCATTCTTACTCTAGATATAGCTACATCAACACTAGAAGACAAATAAGAATAACAACTACTATGTCATGGCAGTGTATAATAATCAGAGAAAGGAATAGAGGATAAGTGACATTAACACAGTATATATGGTGACTCACAGAGTAGGACAAAGTAATCATTAGAGTAAAAAGTAGCTTAATAATTCCCTGTATTTGTCTTTACCCCCCCCCCCCCTGAAGCTTGTGGGTGAAACTTAGGTGCAACTACAAGAATGGATATCAAGTGTTAATGTTGTTTGACTGGTAGGATCTTAGTCAGGACACCAACAACTTACTCCCATGAATTAACATGCTCAGTAGTAATAGTTCCCAAGTGAATCTTGTCCGTGATGAAGTGTTTGTCAACTTCCATATGCTTGATATGTTCATGTAGGACTGGGTTGGCTGCAATGGATAGTGTTGCCTGATTATCACATCTAATGGCAGTAGGTGGAAGGTGAGAGAGGCCAAGGTCCTTTAGGAGAGTGAATAACCATGTGACATCATAGCATGTGAGAGCCATGACCCTGTATTCTGCCTCAGGTGTGGATCTAGCAACCACACTTTGTTTGTTAGCTTCCCATGAAATAGGGGAAATGCTTAGTAGCACATAAAAGTCAGAGGTTGACCTTCTAGAGGTGGGATAGCTAGCCCAGTCACTGTCACAATATGTTGTAAGCTGGGTTACTGAAGATGACACTAGTAGAATTATTGTTTATTGCTGCGGTGATATTGCTGCGGTTTTACCCATACGTAACAACATATCACGAAAAAAGAAAAGGAAAAATATAAAATAACCATATTGCTGCGGTTTCGGCCGAAAACCGCAACAATATGGTTTCAACAGATTTTTTCTGAAAAAATTTGACCATTTGACCAAATATATTGCTGCAGTTTCTAACAAAACCCGCAGCAAAATATTAAAATAATATAAAAAAATATTATTTGGACATATTGCTGCGGTTCCTATTAAAAACCGCAGCAATAAGGTTTTAATATTAATATTAAAAGAAACTATCTAGGGTTTCACTCTTCCCCTCATAAGTTCTCTCAGCCTCTCACGCTTATTACTGCCTCTCTGCCTACTCTCTCTCTTCTTCTTCTCCTCTCACGCTGCCTATTCTCTCTCCTCCTCTTCTCCTCTCACGCCTACTGCTGCCTCCTCTCTCTCCTCTCATCAGTTTTATCTTCTCTCTTCATCTCTGCCACTCATCTACTCTCTTCCACCCCGGCGACCGACGTTCATCGACAATAAAAAGGTCATTTTGGAAGAGAACCGCGACCGACTTTCATCGAAAAAAACGACCGGCTTTCATCGACAAAAACGACCGGCGTTCATCGACATAAAAAACGCATGATTTTGTTCGGACGATCCAACGCTGAGGCCTCCGACGATGCAGATCTGGAAGAGGCACGATTATGTTCGGATACACCGTCGGTTCCACCGACGACGGGCGGCGAGTCTTCGGCCATCTCACTCTCACTCTTCTGCGCGAATCTCCCATCTTTTTTGGCGAATTTCAGGCTGACAGTTATTTTTTTTTGTGTTTTTTTAAATTTTTTTTATTTTTTTGTTAATAATTAATATAATGTTAAGGTATGACTCTTTGTTAAGGACGACTTTTTGGTATTGTGATTTTGTTTTGTTGGTATATTTGGCTTTACTAGTAGAAGGTTTTTTTTACAAGTGTGAAAAGTAAGTAATAGATGTCAGTTTGTTTTTCTTAGATTTGTAATTAACAGTGGATTGTTGTAACTGTGTTTATATTATAATTATATCATAGCTATCGAAAAATCTATGTCTACAAAAATGAAATTTTTTTTAGCTGCCTTGTGTCTATTGCTGCGGTTTTGGAAGAAACCGCAGCAATAGACCTGTATTTTTTATGTTAAAAAAATACATATTGCTGCGGTTTTGTGTAAAAACCGTAACAATATCTTGACCTATTGCTTCGGTTAAAAACCGCATCAGTATATTAATTACCTATTGCTGCCCCCTTAATTGCTGCGCGGCCAAAACCGCCGCAATAGGCCACTTAATGACCGCAACAATAAGCATTTATTCTACTAGTGTGAGGCCATAAGAATGCGCTGAGAAGTGGTACCAGCCAAGTATCTAAGTAGCCTCTTGGCTTCTTGCATATGAGATATGTGTGGTTGGTGCATATATTGACTGAGCAACTAAACAGTGAAAGAGATATCAGGTCTTGTGATTGTTAAGTAAATGAGCTTTCCTATCAACCTTTGAAGATACTAGGATTAGGTAGCACATCACCCTGGTTAGCAGTAAGTTTCAAATGGCTATCCATATGTAGCTGTAATGGCTTCACATTGCTCATGTTGAATTCTTTCAGTAAATAAACCACATACTTTTTTTGTGAGACAAAGAAACCATCTAGTTTCTATTGATATTCAACCCCAAAAAATACCTAAGAATGCCTAAGTCTTTCATGTGGAAGCTAGTACTCAACATGTCTTTCAAGTGTTGAATGTTGTGTCCATTGTTGCCATAAGTTAGTAGATCATCTACATAGATCAGGATCAAAGTGATGTTGTTGTTATGATGTTTTGTAAACAAACTATAGTCAGCCATAGATTGCACAAAGCTAAAAGAAATGAGGGTTAATGGCAACTTGGAGAACCATTGTCTAGATGCTTGTTTCAGTCTATATAAGGACTTTTTAAACTTGCACACTTTCTTTGCATCAGTTGAGGGTTGATGACCAATTGCAATCCTACTTCCTAAGTGTGTGTAACCTTGGGGAAGTTTCATATACACATGCTCAAACAAGTCACCATGCAAGAAGGCATTTGTTACATCCATTTGGTATGTAAGCCAATCCTTCATTGCAGCCACAACCAATAAGGCTCTTATAGTTATCATCTTCTCCACAGGGGGCAAGGGTCTTAGAGTAATCCTCCCCATACTTCTGCTTGCATACTAGAATAACTAGCCTAGATTTCGGCCTCTCCACAACTCCATTAGGGTGATATTTTATTTTGTACAACCATTTGTTACCTATGGCTTTTTACCAGCAGGCAAATCTACCACTTCCCATGTATCATTCAACTCCAAAGCTTCTAGTTCAACATTCATTGAAGCTACCCAGTCAGAATGTTGCACTGCATCCTTGAATGTTTTTGGTTCAATAATGTGTGAGATAGTGGTCATGAAGCAGTAAAATTCATGTGTTACATCAGCACAGGCTAGGTTGGATATAAGGGTAGTTTTGTGGGGTCTAGGTTGGGTATTTGAGTGACATAGTCTCTTAGTTGAGTGATGGGTACATGTGTTCTAGTAGACCTCCTAGGAGGTGGGGGGCTTGTATAGGTGAGGTGTGAGCCGTAGGTGAAGCATGTGATGAGGGTGAGACAAAATTTCTTTGAGGGGATGAGGGTGGTTCAAAGGTTTCAGAAGTGTCAGGAGGGGGGTTGTTGTTTAAAGCATCATCTTCATCACCAGGGTATTGTAAGAACATATCATCTATGTGTGAGCCTTTACTGATTTGAGGGTTAGGAATTGGGAGGGGCTACCTATAAGAAGTGGTGGAGTTGGGTGTGAAAGGGAAGGTATGTTCATGGAATGTCACATCTAGAGAAACAAATTGCAACATGGTTAATAGGTTCAAAAGTTTGTAATCTTTCTGAGTAGGTGACATACAATGTACACCCTTAGCTTGGAATTTGTCAGATTTGGTACTAGAATTGCTAGCAAAAGTTTGCCAAGCAACCCAACACTCTTAGGTGATTATGGTTGGGAGGTTTGTTGTGTAAATATTTATAGGGGGGTTTGTTGTTCAGAATAGGTGTAGGGAGCCTATTAATAACATGTGCAACACTCATCACACAATCTCCCAAGTACTTGAGAGGCAAGCTTGCATGAAATCTCATAGCTCTAGCAATCTCCAGCATATGCCTATGCTTTCTTTCTACTCTGGCATTTTGTTGGGGTGTTTTGACACAAGAGGTCTGATTTATCATGCCATTAGTAGCAAATAATTTTTTGCAAGGTTCATCATCATATTCCAAGGCACTGTCAGACCTTAGGAACTTGGTTTTTTTTTTTACGAAAATGAGTTTCAATATATTGCTTAAAACAACCAAAGTTTCCAGGGATTTAAATTTGTATTCTAGGAGATATACCAAGTTGATCTACTGAAATCATCAACTATGGTTAGGAAGTACCAGTGCTTTCCTCTTGTGCATTCTTTGTAGGGGCTCCATATGTCAATGTGGATGATCAAAGGGGGAGGATGCATGTGAATCACCGGGTTTAAAGGGAAGTTTGGTAAATTTGGATAAAGGACATGTTATGCAGAAGGGTGTGTTGGCTTTTATGTGATGTTTAACACAGTCAATCAGTTGTAAACTAGGTGAGAAAGCATGACCTAGCCTGTAATATGTCATATGGTGAATGGGCCAGGTTTAGGTTTTGGTGAGGTTACAGTACCAGTTGAGTGGATACAACTTGGTGCGGGATTTTTTAAGATACCAAGTTTCTCAAAGTTCACTCTGGGATCACAAGTGGTGTTAACAAGATAGTTTAAGCCTTTTCTTGCATTGCTAACTCCTTTGATCACTTAGATTCAGCATCAATGATCACACAAAATTTAGGAAAGAATTGCACTTCACAATGACAATCTCTCAAAAGTTTTTGAATAGACAAAAGGCTATGCTGGAAGTTAGGCACACACAAAACCTTTTGCAATGTTAGAGCTTGTGTGACTTGTACATCCCCCACATGTGTGATAACTACAATATCACTAGTTGGAAGTTTAATGGGAGAAATATTAGTCACTGATTAGCCTTGATTAGTTTGTCAAGATGTAGAGTCATATGATCTGAAGCGGCTCTAGCGTCTATGATCCACTCTTGTTCATTACCTAGGGAATTGTGGCATGAAATCATGCCTGAGAAGTCGATATCTAGTTCATCATCAGTCTCAGAGGCGTTACTTGATTGATTTGATAATCATGGTATCACTTCATAGCCGCACCAGTTGCTATGGGGAGAACACAATAGCTAAGAGGAGTTGTTTTGTGAGCTTCCTGTGGATCTAGGTTTGCCACCAGGTTTACTTTTGTTCCACTTTGACCAAGGTTCGTTCACAAGACCAGGTTTGATGTTTGTTTTCCCAAAATTAGGATGACCTTTAGGAAATCCCACCACATACTAGCACTTGTCACTGTATTGACCTTTTCCTCCACACTCCTTACACACCACAACTTTGTCATAATCTGAGTACCCATTTGCTAAACATGGCAGACACTTCTAACTCATGTTTAGGTGTACTCAGTAATTGCATTTGAGATTCTTCCTGTTGGATGACTTAACTAGTAGTTTCAACAGAAGGCAAGGGATTCATCATGAGTAGCTGGCTTCTCATGGGTCCATAGGCTTCATCCAATCCATTCAAAAATTGGGAAAGCTTAGATTCTCCCTTTTGTTTTTCAACAGCAATTAAAAAAAACTTTTACTTCATCTGTCATAGTGATTATGGTAGGCAACATATTCATAGAGTCCAACTCTTCCCATATCACATTCAAGGCAGTGAAGTAATCATATACTGAAGATGAGTTTTGTTTTAGGCTATATCTTTGTTCAGTTTATATATCCTAGATCCATTCCTCAAGGCAAATCTAGTTTCTAAGTGTTTCCACACATCAACATTAGTAGTGAAAAAAAAAAATAGATTTCTTTATGCTAGTAATCAGATTGCATTGCATGAAGCTAAGCAATTACCATATTGTTGCATGAGTCCTACTGTTCTCCCATGGTTGCATCTTCAGTTGATCTTACAACTATTCTAGTCACAAAGCCAAGTTTTTTCTTGGATGTGAGGATGATTTCCATTTGCCTACGCCAGGATCTGTAATCATCTGATCCTTGTAGTTTTTCTATCTGAGTGGATGTGGTTCCATCAGATGGGTAATGAAATAAAGGGTTTTGCATATCAGCAAATGTTAGTTTTGCCATAGTTAAGAAGATGAGAGAAAAGAAGAGAGAATGAAGAAGGAATAGAAGAGAGAGAAAGGTTAGAACTTTCACTGTTCTTTTTTGTTCAAGAAGGATGCTGATTATTTCAGGTTCAACAACTTGGCTGAAAATTTAAGATTTTCTTCTTCAGTGATTCAGTGACTATGTCCAGCTCTGGTACCATAAAGAGCAAAATTCTCATTACACATCATGAACCAAGAAGAATTCAGAGAGAGATTAGGAAATGAGAAATGGAGATAATTTGTGATTAATTGCTCAACCTTTTAACATACCATTCTTACTCTAGATATAGCTACAGCGGCACTAGAAGACAAATAAGAACAACAGTTATTCAATGTCATGACAGTGTACAATAATCAGAGAAAGGAATAAAGGATAATTGACATCAGCACAGTATATATGGTGACTCAAAGACTAGGACAAACTAATCATTAGAGTAAAAATAGCTTAATATTTCCCTATATTTCTCTTTAATCCCCCTCAAGCTTGTGGGTGAAACATAGGTGCAACTCCAAGCTTGGATAACAAGTGTTGATGTTGTTTAACTGGTAGGATCTTGGTCAGGACATCAGCAACTTGCTCCCCTGAATTCACATGCTCCGTACTTTTTTAGTTGCAACATTTGCTTTTGTGGCACTATTCATCAACCAAGTTTGTTAAACTATTTCGCATTATTATATAAGAAAAAACATAATCAAGTGGGGTCTTACTAGATTCATCTCAATGCGAGGATTCAAATATCAATTTTTTATAATTTTTGCTTACACCCAATAAGAGATGTTAATGTTCAAAAAATCGTCTCAACACATGTGAAAAAACAAATGATGCAACTAAAAAAATATAGAGTTAGTATTAAAAAGACAAATCATGTGCACAACTTTTTTCCAGCTCCTAAAAAGGTGAAATTTGCTATGGGCCAAACATTAAGGGTCGTATGGAGTACTCAATAAGAAAGCATGTTAACAAGACATAAATTGACTTGTGCTAGAAGCATAACGTCCTTGAGTTTGAGAGTGATCATTATGCTTGAAAAGGGACGAAGCACAAGTAACTCTTGATTTCCTCGATACCCCAAAACAATGAAGCAACTCGCAAGCTTTCTCCAACCCAACTGTACAAGGTCAGATACCAGAATGCTTCCATGAATTTAAGTATATAGCAGGACAATTCTTCTGACCAACATAAGGTGAACTTAACAAATTCTTATCTAATACAACTATAATTCGAATGGGTCAGAAATGCTGGATTGCATCAAGCATATAGCAAGACCTTCAGCTGCAAAGGCACCAGTTATGATCTAATTGGGTTATGTCTTATGTGCTGGTGTACCCTCAAAAAATTTAAGAACTCACTTATCTCATTTATGAACACTGGTAAAAGAGCAAAATTATGACTAACCGAGTAGACTGCAAAGCAATGCTCAAACGAGTAATAGCTCACAGACATGATAGATGGATGAAAGAAGGCGTTTTCCGCCAACGATCTTGCTTGTCGTGACAGCACTGAGTGAAGTAGCAAATAAGCAAATATCTGTAAGCATATTGTTTCTCTGAGAAGTACAATGTAACAAGCAAAATTCACATCCTAGATGAAAATTACCAGCAGAATCATCATAGGCACCAAGAGTAGCATTTCTTCGTGCAAAATCTGTTGCGTTAAGAGAGTATTCTACCTGAAAAGAACGATAACCTCTTCGTATGTGAGTATGTGTGTACACATGTGCGTGTGAGGATGTGTCTGTGTATAGCCACCATAGGACAAAATATTATTCCATGGAACTCCAATGTGTGATGTAGTCATGTAGCCACAGAAAAAGGCTTCTCATAATTAAAAACTGGTATAACTAGCTATGATAGCTTAAATGTTTGCACATCACAACCCCAAACAAATCCATCCTGAGAAAAAGAAAATCAATGACAAGTATTGAAATTGCAATTGACCAGTTTTCCTATTTCATCCTTTATGATCATCCTTGGCAGTGATTGAACCTACAAAAAAACAACCTTGACCTTGACCATGTTTAAAGTCTGAAAATTTTACTACATGCAAGAACTAAAACTATTTAAGCTCTTTCTATATTCTACATTCAAATAATATACCAATCTGGAAAGAGAACCGAGTGTGGTCGCACATGACTGAAGATTAAAGCACGTATGATGCCGGACCAACGGATCCAATTCCCTGAACAAATCAAAGAGTACATAATAGAGCAGTTCAGTAGTAGCTGATATATGCTACACATCAAAGCTAGTTGTGGTGCCTAAATTGATGCAGTCTATATAAAGAAGTTCAGAATAAGATTTTGCTGATGCTCCCTAATTCAAATCAATTTCATTTTTATCTCCCTAATTCAGATATAAGTCATCCCAAAATAATTAATTTGATTTTCTTTTATCTTATTTGAAGTTCATTTATATTCAATACTGCGGGATGTTATATTTATCTCTGTAGCTGTAAGTAGTTTTCCTCTGATATCTTTGTTGTTGACTGTTATTAGATTCATGCAGCACAAAATGATGTATCACATGCCTGCCTGAAAGGCACATACCAAAATAATAGATTTCACGTTTTATTTCCTGAGAAAGTGAGGTGAAATGAAAGCTTAACTATATATGTCCCCAAGTTCATAGTAATTCTCTAGACCAAAAGATTTTGCAGACAATAGAAATTTGGAGAAATCACATAATTGTTCAGTTAAGTATTAAGGGACATCACCATTTCGTGAAGCCTTGTTCACTAGCCAGATGATTAATTCAGCCCGAAGAACCAACATAGAGGGTTTCAGACTTAAGACCAAAAAGCTGCCGTAACTTCCCCAAGAAAATTTCAACAATGTTTTCAAGATCCTATTACCAGAAAAGAGTATTTGTTATGAGAAAATTACAGGAATAACTGCTTCAGAATTAGGGACTGAGAAAGGAAACAAATCAAAAGAAGGGACCAAGAGATTGTTGTGTATTTCAACAGTGTCAGCATTGTAAGCTGTTCTTACCTTGAAGGGGATTGCATGCCTAACATTACCCTTGGTCTGAGAATGACTTGAACAACCAGATGGATTCCAGACAATGACACCTCTCCGCATCTAAAAGCAGGTTATTAGAATTTTATCACTGTAGCAGTTAAGAAGGGAAATAAAGGAGAGAATGAGAACATACACGAGATATAAAGCCATTTGTTGCAGAGATCTCTCCATTAGGAAGTTGCAGTGAAAGAGGGCACTCCTTTGCAGATGGTACATATCTGACAAACACTTAAAAACAATAAAGTGTATGAGCACCTAGAACCATAGCAAAAGTGGAAAAGTACATGTTTCGGTATTGAAATGGTGGCGGACCCAAGAGGTGTATGTCAGTAATGGAGGTTATTCGGGAGTGGTGATATGCAAAAGAACAAACGTGAGCTACCCTCGGGGTGGTTGTGAGGAAACCCCCTTCGACGCTCAAGTCAGCTAGTGTCCGATATGAATGTAGAGAGAGAAAACTTAGAGAGAGAGATAAGCTATTTTTAGTATAAGAGAGAATGTACCTGCAGGAATAGTACTGTTTGGCTATTTATAGGCGTACTATTCACCTGACAGGATAAGTAACCTTTTGACACGTGTATGGCTGTAATGAATATGTCAGAGGGAAGATTCCCTTTCTTTAAGTGGAGGAAACGTTGATTTACTTCTTGTGAGTTCGCGTCCTGGCTCTATGCTGCCGGCCATGGTACATGTCCGCTAGCAAACTTGGTTAGTACCCATACAACTAGCCCCCCCCACCATCACTGGCGGTCGTGACCGTCATTGATGTTTATTCTGATGACGTGGACGAATTTTCCATGTCTTTTAATCAGGCCTTTGATGTTGCCACGTGTTGACATGGGGTGAATTGTTGATTTCGAAAAGTGTAATCATCGCCAATTCTGGAATTCCGCTCGTTTCTTTTTTTATTTTTATTAGGGTATGTTGTGTAGGTGACACTTGTCACTAATCTGCATAATCAATTGATGCGTTTTTCAATCTTCGCCGCTTGTTTTGGTATTAAAAGCGAAATTCTATTTCTTTTCATTTTTATTCAACTTCTTCTCCTTCCTTCAGACTTTTTCTCTGGTTTTCTTCAAACTTGTTGCTTTGTGGTTAAAGAACACTTCTTTCACCCCAATCTTTCTCAAAAACATTACTTTCCTACATGTCCTTCCTTTTCATCGGAGGAATTCTTACAAATTTCGGTTTTTTTTCTTCTGGGTTTTGCTTCGAGGTTTCTTCGGCCTTGTTTCGACACTTTCTCCGGCGATGTTTCTGATTGTGGAGCACTTTGGGTACTTTTCGGGACTTAATTACACATTTTCTGGTGAAATCTCTCTCAGGTACCCTTTTTTATAACTTCTTTAGTTTCTTGCTACTTGTTTTCTTCCTTAGGATCATGTCGGACCAGTCAGATAGTCAAAATTCCTTGGGTAATAATATTATGACTGAGAGTGAGCCTTCCTCCCCTTCCCTTGATGGCGGACAAAGTTCGTCAGTTTCTAGCCCTAGGGATGGGAGAACTCGTCTTTTGACTGACCTCCCCATTACAGCCGACATGGCCAAGGAACTTAGGTCGAAATTTATTAACGACCACTTTACTCCTAAGAAAGAAAATTTAATTCCCAATATATGTCCGCTAGAATGAGTGGAGATAATCAAACACTTAGAGAGTTGAGGCATCAAATTTTGGCCCGTAGGATCCTAAGGAATCCTCCTCCTGATGCTGTTCCTGGCTAGATGTTCAACCTTTGAGGGAACATGCCTGGCTAGGTAGCTTGGCCGATGTTGGGGTTGTAACGGAGGCTAGTGTTTATGACTGTCTTGCCCGTGACTCAGCCCCTTCTCATCCTCCTCCTATTGTTGATTTAGGTTCTGATAACGACTCTATGGCCAACATGGATGAGACTGATGCCATCCCTTCTACCTCTGGCCGAGATTCGGCTTCCCGTCTCAATGAGATTGCTATAGGCAAAAGTTCCAGTATGCCTTCTTCCTCCTGTCCAGAGCCCATTCCGGACCGTGATGATGTTCTCCATTCCGGGATATGGCTATCCATAGACTATAGCTCTGGTCCTAAGAACACCGTCATCTGCAAAAAGGCTGGCGGGCGGCCGATCTGGAGCTGAAATACTGCGAGGTGGCTAAGAAATTATATGGATTTCCGCCCGAGTACAATCTGGTAATCCCGGCTGAGGGATCAAAAGTAATCGACTGCCCGGTAGGGCACATAGCTGTGTACGCCACCATTTCGGGTTTGGGCTGCGTTTCCCGCTGGACTTGGTTCTGGTGAAGATTTTGCAGGCTTTCAATGTCTGCCTCGCCAAAGTCACTCCCCTGGCTGTAAGGAACATAGTCGCGTACGTCTGGGTTTGTCGCTACTTGGGCTTTCCTGAGACCCTCAATCTTTTCCGCCGTCTCCACTGGCTGAGACGGAATGGTTCTGCCGAGAAGGGCTGGTGGTCTATGATGATGGCCAAGGACAAAATGACTGTCTATCCCAAGATGGGTTGGCTGAAGGGTTGGTAAGGAGCTTTCTACTGGCTCACGGTCCCGGAAGACTTTGCTCTCCGTCGGCATTTCACCAAGCCATACTCTAGGATGGAAGACGTGCCTTCCTATGGTTTGTCCGAGGCCGAGCAAGAAGCCTTTGACTACTTTGAGTCAGAAGCGAAGGCCGTCGAGGGTGACGAGATTGAGACGCGAGTTCCTTGCACTTGGCTTCGTCATGCCAAGTACATTCTCGGCAATGAGCCTTTGTCTGCTCTTTTCCTATGTCGGACTCACCCAGAAGGTGTGTAACCTGTCTCCTGGTCCGACATAGTCCTTTGGAAATGTTTAGTTATTTCGTTGTTATTTGCTATTGATACTTATCTGTTTTGGTTCACTACTTTTCAGTGAGTTATTTGATTTGGATATAGAGGACCATTTGCGACCAATGTCGAAAACTCCTGAAGATCCCATCTTTGACTACAACACCATCCACGGACTCACTGGGGGTCCGCGAGGTGCTGACCAGAATGCCGCGCGGTGTACGCACGGCTGGCAGAACAGTACGCCGTGCCGGGCGAAGTCAAGGTCGGGCTCCCGGCCGGGGGGAGCAAACTTCTTCTCGGTCTGCTGTCCAGGTCCCGGTCAACAGGGGCGGTGGTAGTAACAGCCGCAGGCGTCCATGGAAATCCGAGGTCGAAGGCCCTCAAAATCATGAGACTTAGAGGTTAACTCTAAAGAGGTGGCTGCTACCGACCTCCAGTTCCCATCAGCCTCTCCAGTCCAGGAGTCCACTCCTACTATTCCCCGGTCGTCTCCTCCAAATCCAAATAGTATGGGGACGACACTTGGGTCCGGCTCTTTTACGCGCCAGAGGATCTACGAGATTCTTATCGTTCCGAGTTTCCTCTCGGACCTTGGTCCGAGAATTTACTCCCTGGCCCGGGAGTGGATAGAGACAAAGGAGGTGCCTCTTTGTGTTGCTGTTAAGGCCGCCCTCGCTCGCCCCCAACGACTCTCTGTCAGCAATACCGGCCATCTTGGGTGTGAGGGAGGATGAGTCTCTCTTTGCGGACATTCCCGCTATGCCGGCACTCTGGGGTATCGCCTTCCGAAAGGGCTTCAGCTGTCGATCGACTGTCCGGCAGATAAGCTGGTGGCGCTTGCTGCTCAGCTAGCTCATGACTTAGCTGTGGTAGGTGCCTACCTTCTTCTTCTTTTGTTTTTTTTTTGTTTTTGATAACCTTTTCTTTCGTCTTCTTTTGCAGGTTGGCAACGCTGCTGTGGAGCTGATAACTCAGTATGTTGAGTATCAGCGAGTAGCTGAGAGTGCTGAGTTATCCGCCAAGAATTTGGAGGCTGCCCGTGGCGAGGCTCCGTCTCAGGTCAGTCAGCTGCAGGCTGATTTGAAAGCTGAGAAGACGACCCAATCTGAGGCTGACAAGGAGCTGACGGACCTGCGCCTGAAAGCCAAAGAGCTGGAGGAGGTCAAGTGGAAGAATGGGGACTTGGAGCTTGCTCTGAAGGAGGCCAAGGACGGGACAACTGCTGCTGTGGAAGATGCCAAGGTTGAGGCCGACGTCTTGCCTTAGTCGCTTTCAAGAAATCAGAGGAGTATGTTGGGTTGCTGGGTGAAAGATATGATGGTGGGTGGGTGGCCGCTAAGAGGTGCATCTACCATTACCATCCATCCTTTGACTGGGAGCAAATGGAGACTGCTTTTGCTGAGGGTGTTCATTTGCGCCCTCTAGCGGATGAACTTTTCATTTGCTATGAGGAGGTCATTGCTAACATCCTGCCCATTGCTGAAGATGAAGGAGTGCCTCCCTCTTGAAGACTTTCGCGGTCATTTTCAGCATCCTCTATAGCTTCAAATAGTTTGTAATAGTTTTTGTAATTCGCAGCCTATTGATGGCATATAAACATTTTTATTCAAATTTTGCTACTGAATTCGTAAGTGCCTTGTTTTGAATGGCTGCCTACTTTTCGCTTGTAGTTGGCCGCCATGCCAGTAATTTATGATTTAGCTTCTTTTGTCTGCAAGTTATACTGAGTCCGCTAACAATTATTGTTGTTTTAGAACATTTACCGCTTGCAATTTTATTATTAAAGGCCTATCATATGGCTACTGATTTCATTGGCCTGTTAAATGGCCGCTAGTTTCATTGGCCTGTTATCTGGTCGTTGTCTTTCTGAGCCTGTTATATGGCTATGATTGCGTTTTTGGGCATGTCATATGGCCTTGCTTGTTTTAGGCCTGTTATTGTACTTTGAGCCTGTTATTTGGCTAAGGCCTATTATATGGCCGTTGTTATTCTTTGAGCCTGTCATTTGGCTAAGGCTTGTTATGTGGCCGCTTTTATTCTTTGAGCCTGTCATTTGGCTAAGGCCTGTTATATGGCCGTTATTAAACGAGTAACATATTAAGAGAAAAACTTTTTACGGAACACTAACAGAAGTATATATAATTCATGTAATTTTAAAAGAGGCTCTCGGCCCATTACATTCTGCCAATTAAACATAGTATTTTTTCAAAACACTAGCATTTTAGCAGTTTCCAAGTTCTTTACCGTCCATGCCCTTGAGAATAAAGGAGTCGGGAGCAAGCTTCTTAACAATGACATATGGACCTTCCCAATTAGCGGTTAACTTTCCCTCAGCGTGTGCTTTACCAGTGGCGGCCGTTCTTCGCAAGACCAGGTCACCTTCTCCTAACGGCCTTTCTAGGACCTTCTTGTTATGAGCCTTGCTGATCCTGTCCTTGTATATTGCTTCCTTCAACTCTGCTCTCAGCCTTATCTCGGGCAAGAAGTCCAGGTTTTCCTTTAATGCTTGATCATTCTTCTCTAAGATCTGATGCTTAATTTGGTAGGAGGGTAACCCTACTTTCACTGGTAATACTGCTTCTGCGCCAAAAGCCAAATTAAAGGGACTTTCCCCTGTTGCCTCTTTCTCTGTCGTTCTGTTTGCCCATAGGACGGCCGACACCATCTCGGCCCATCTTCCCTTGAACTCGTCGAACTTCTTCTTGAGAGGATTCATGATCTGCTTGTTGGCGGCCTCAGTTTTGCCGTTACTTTGTGGATGACATACTGCTGAATAGGCGAACTTGACCAGGGTGTCCGTGATGAAAGCTTGTATTGGACGCCAATCAATCTGAACCCCATGATCGAACAGGTTTGCTGCTGGGATACCGAACCTGGTCATGATATTCTTCCAGATGAACTTTCTTATCTGATTTGCTTTTATCTTTGCTGTCGGCTCTACTTCTATCCATTTTGTAAAATAGTCAATCCCACAATAAGGAAGCGCCTGCCTCCCATCGTAGTGGCGAATGGCTCCAGGATGTCCATTCCCCATTGAGCGAATGGTATTGGGCAGAAGATTGGTTGCAGGTCATTTGCCGGTTTGTTGATCACTGGAGCGAATTTCTGACACTTATAACATTTTTTTACATAGCTCTGCGCGTCCGCTAGCATGTTGGGCCAATAGAATCCAGCTCTCAATGCTTTCAATGCCAATGCCTTTCCCCCAATGTGATTTCCGCAGATTCCTTCATGTATCTCTTCCATTAATTTAAAGACCTCCGCAACCGTTGCACATTTCGACAATGGCAAGCTAAAGGATTTTTTATATAGCTGATTCTGGTATATCACGTACCAATTTGCTTGCTTTCCTACCTTCTTACCGGACATTGGTTCGGCCGGGAGCACTCCCGTCAGCTTGTACTCCACTAGTTCTGTTCACCATTCTCCTTGCCTATTTATACTGTTTACCGTGACCATTTTTTGAGGGATGTTTTTTTTGTATCAGGACTTCAATTACTACCATCCCTTCTACACTGAAAGAGTCTGAACTGTCGAGCTTGGATAGCGCGTCCGCTTTTGTATTATCGGCCCTAGGGATAGCCTCTACCTCAAATTGCTCCAGCTGAGCTATTATTTCTCTTGCTTTTTCTACGTATTTTATCATGTTGGCCTCCCTAGCCTCAAACTCTCCTTTTAAGTGGCCGCTAACCAATTGTGAGTCTGGTTTCAAGCGAACATTCTCAGTCCGGCAATGACTGCTTCGTACTCTGACTCATTATTTGATGCCGGGAACGCAAACTTAATCGCATATTCAAATATGTTTCCTTATGGGCTTGTTATCACGATTCTAACACCTGCTCCGCTTGCCGTCAAAGATCCATCCACTTCGAGCAACCATGATTCCTTCTTCTCCGACCTTTCTTCTTCATATGCTTCTGTTATGAAATCCGCCAGCACCTGGGACTTTATGGCTGTCCGCGGCCTATACTGTATATCATATTCTGACAACTCAACAGCCCATTTTAGCAAACGTCCTGAGGTGTCCATCTTCTGCAGGGCCTTCTCTAGCGGTTGATTTGTTAATACTTGGATCGGGTGACAATCAAAATAAGGCCTAAGCTTTCTGGCCGCTATGATGACAGCCAGGGCCATTTTCTCGATTAGCTGGTAACGGCCTTCTGGGCTGTTAAGGATGTGACTAACAAAGTATATGGGGTGTTGCTGTTTTTCTTTTTCTACTAACAATACTGCCACTATGGTTTTAGGCGAGGCCGAGATGTATAATTATAATGTGTCTCCGGTCTCGGGCCTTGATATTATTGGTAGTCTCGTCAGATGCTCCTTGACGGCCAAGAAAGCTTTGCTCTGCTCCTCTCCCCATTCAAACTTTTTGTTACCTCTTAGTAGCGTGAAGAACGGTAAAGCTTTGTCGGCTGATTTCGAGATGAATCTTGTCAAGACGGCCATTCTCCCAGTTAATCGCTGGATGTCCTTGACTCCTTTTGGTTCTCGCATATTCATGATTGCCTGGACTTTGTCCGAGTTCGCATCAATACCCCTTTTGCTTACCATGAACCCTAAGAACTTTCCCTCTCTTACCTCAAAGATACATTTCTTTGGGTTTAACTTCATTTTGTACTTCCTCAACGTGTTGAATGTCTCCTCCAAGTCGGCCAAGTGCTCGCGGTCAGTTTTACTTTTTACTATGGAGTCGTCCACATAAACTTCTATATTGCGCCCCTTCTGACCCGCGAAGACCTTGTCGACCAACTCCTGATAAGTTGCGCCCGCCTTTCTCAGGCCGAAAAGCATTGATTTGTAATTGTATACCCCACCATCTGTGATGAACGTTGTTTTCTTCTGGTCCTCTTTCAGCAAACTAATTTGGTGATACCCTGAGAATGCGTCCATAAAGCTCAGTAAGGCGTGCCCGCTAGTAGATTCTACCAGCTGGTCTATCCTCGGCAAAGGGTAGCAGTCTTTTGGGCATGCCCTGTTTAAATTCGTGAAATCAACACACATTCGCCATTGTCCATTGGCCTTTCTTACCATCACCACGTTTGCTAGCCAGTCTGGATAATCGCATGGCTCGATGAAATCTGCCGCCAGCAATTAATCCACCTTTTCTTTGATCGCTTTGTTCTTCTCAGCAGAGAAAGCTCTCTTCTTTTGCTTTATAGGGCGGACTGCACTGTCGACATTTAGACGATGGACCATCACGGCCGGGTCTATTCCCGGCATCTCATCCGCCGAGAATGCAAAGACGTCAGCATTTTCTCGTAGGAGAGCCACCAAGTTAACTATGACCTCTGGGTCCATGTCCATTCCAAAAGCGACCGCTCTAGCAGGATCATTGGCTAACATTTCTTGCCTGGTTTTACCGTCTGGTTTTGGTCTCGGTTCATCTTCTGGCCGGGACTCTAGATCTTCCATTGGGACCGCTTTAGCCTTCTGGACCACTTCTATTCCATTTGTTTCATCATTTTCTTTTTCCCCGGCTTGGGCTTTTCTTTGAGCTCTTCTTTGCTTTCTTAATGGCGAGTCAAGATTTTCTACTGCAAATCTCCTGGCGGGCTGTTTCAGTGTCGTCAAATAACATGACCTTGCCATCTCCTGGTTACCCTTCAGCCTTGACATAACCCCCTCATTGGAAACATATAGCATTGTCAAGTGATAAGTTGGGACAACTCCCTGGACGTCATGAATAAAAGGGCGCCCTATAATGGCGTTGTATGCCCCTGGGACGTCCACTACTAGGAATTCCGCCATGACGTCCCTTGCTGTTTCATTCTCTCCAATTCTTACTGGGAGCCTAATTAACCCTTTTGGTACCACCGATGCTCATGTGAACCTAATGACTGGGTATCTAACTGGCTTCATATACTCTCGGCGAATCATCAGCTTTTCAAATGTTGATAAATAGAGGATATTTGCAGAGCTGCCTCCGTCCACCAAAATTCTGCGAACCATGCAATTTGAGACCTTCAAAGTGACTACTAACGGATCGTCGTGAGGGTAGACGACGTGTTTAGCGTCCTCCAAGGTGAATGACATTGCTGGCATCGCTGGCGGCTTCTTCCATTGTAGACTTTCGTTGAAGTTGACATGATGCCTGAATTCTTTTAGGCTGGCCTTTGCTCTACTCACGCTTCCTCCATGAATTGGACTGCCACTAATGACATGGATTTCACTGATACGTGAGTGGACATTCCGATTTGTTGGCTTCACTAGATCTCCTTCTTTACTCTGAGCCTTATACTGGCTGAAATAACCTCTTCTTACCAAATCCTCCAGATTATCCTTAAGATGCCGGCAGTCTTCGGTTAGGTGTCCGTGATCCCCATGGAAATCACACCATTTGCTCTTATCCCGATTTTTTGTGGAACATCTGCTTTGGACATTGTCATTTATCACTGTCCTTATTCAGCAGATAAATCTGGCTTCTAGAGGTGGTGAGCTGGGTATATGCGTCGAATCTTTCCTTACGCTCACCCTTGTCACGGCCACCACCTTCTCGGTCATCTCTGACCCGATCATAACGCTCACGGTCATCTCTTTCACGATCATTTCCTCTTTTCACAACGTTTGATTCCAGCCTTCTATCCTCCCGGCCGCGGTCACTCTCTCAGCCCTTGTCTTTTTTCTGCTTGTCTTCCGTTTTCTTTTCTGGCTCGCGATTGCTCACGGCCCCATCAAATTCTTCCCCCCTTATAAAGTCATTGGCCTTGCCAAGGACAGGTCCGAGGGACATGTAAGACTTCCGGCCCAGATAGCTTCGAAATGGAGACTCTTCTTTGAGTCCCGTCATTAAGGCTAACACAGCCACATCCTGCTGTAATCTCGGTATTGAGACCGCTTCGACATAGAAACGGCCGATGAAATCTCGCAATCTTTCATTCTCGCCTTGCTTATCAGATAGCAATTCTCCAGTAGTGCGCTCCGGCGCCTATTACTCACAAAGTGCATACTGAAAGTAGATGATAGCTGGGAGAAACTAGAGATGCTACTTGGCTTGAGACTTTTGAACCATGTCTGGGCTATCCCGGTCAACATGGATGGAAAGACCTTACACCAGATGGCGTCCACCTGCGTGTACAAGAACATGTGACCCTCGTAGGCCGCCACGTAATCGTCTGAATCAGATGTGCCATCATACTTGGAGGATGGCATCTTGATTCTGGACATTGGATGATTTAGTATCTTTGAGGAGAAGGGAGAGAGTTTTAGCTTGATGTGAAGGTGACCCCCTGTCGAATACTTGCTAGCACCATTGGTGTTGTACTCACGACGGGAGTAACCTTGAGTCTCCTCCTCAGAATGATAAAGCTCTTCAGTCTCTAGTATCACTTCTTCATAATCTGACTGATCCTCCAACTCTCGTCCCTCTTAATTCAAGGAGCGCATCTTCCGAAGCGGAGTACCGTCGGCATTCCTACCGGCCATGGCCAGTGGTCGTTTATGGGTTCCACTTGCTTGCTGAGAAGGTGTGTTGTTTTGCTGAGGATTACCCGTTAGCATCTAAATGAAAGATGCTACTGTTTGAAGTTGCTTAGGAGAAAATTAACTCAGTTGAGCCAAGTTGAATGGTACGTTACTGTTCGGGGTTGGCTCATCATTTCCTGGCGTCCGATAATTGAACTGTGGATTTACTATCGCCCCAGTAATGACGGGCTGAGAGGATGTTTGCTCGACATCGTATTCCTGTGGACCGTGACCAGCATTGTTGTTTGCACCACCCATGACTGTTACTTGAAATGATAGGAGGCCTCCTCCTTCTAGCACCAAATTGTTTCGGTATTGAAATGGTGGCGGACCCATGAGGTGTCCGTTAGTAATGGGGGTTATCCGGGAGTGGTGATCTGCAAAAGAACAAACGTGAGCTACCCTTGGGGTGGTTGTGAGGAAACCCCCTCCGACGCTCAAGTCAGCTAGTGTCCGATAGGAATGTAAAGAGAGAAAACTTAGATAGAGAGATAAGCTATTTTTAGTATGAGAGAGAATGTATCTGCAGGAATAGTACTGTTTGGCTATTTATAGGCGTACTATTCACCTGACAGGATAAGTAATCGTTTGACACGTGTATGGTTGTAATGAATCTGTCAGAAGGAAGATTCCCTTTGTTTTGTCCGCTTCGGTGGCCGTGACAGCAGTCCCGGTCTTTAAGTGGAGGAAACGTTGATTTACTTCTTGTGAGTTCGTGTCCTGGCTCTATGCTGCCGGCCATGATACATGTCCGCTAGCAAACTTCGGTAGTACCCATACAGTACACTTCATAGTAAACAAGATAAAGTCGAGTGAAACATTGTGGTTTAATTTTGGAAATATAAAACAAGCTGAAATAAATCCCATTTCAGCTTGTTTGTCAACTGTAAATAGGAACCTCTTGCGTTCAGGAACGGTTATTTTCCTAAGAGCATCAAACAAAGCTCCTAGCAAGAAGCATAAGTTAAAAAGAATGTTTTAGTGGGTATTTGAAACATTAGCATGCAGTGAAAATTTTGTTTTTCAAAACCTATATATAGGCCTACAGCATAACCAACCTCTTTATGGAAAAGTGGGCATATCTCTTCCGAAGAGCTATAAGCAGTTGCAAAAGCTAACCTCAAAGGTTTTTTTTTTCTTAGATTTATAACTACCTTACTAATATGGAGTTTTAATATATTGCTACATCTCTATTATATAAGGCAACATATGTGAGACATCAAACAATAGAAAAATGAGAAAAAAAAATAGAGAATAACTAACTGTTTCATTTGAATGAAAAAAGGGAGAAAAGAAGGACATTTAAACTGAACTGTCTGAACATCAATTTTTTGAGAAAATAAAATGTAAAGACAGTTTTTCCACCCATTTAATTTTATCTTTGTCAGGTCTTGGACTCATGTCCATCCCTACCCAAAATCCATGTGGATCAAGATTCAGATTTGTTTCCAAACTACTTCATTTGTTATCACACGTTATCGCATACATTGCGTGCATATAAGACTAGCTTCTAAATCATACACACGTTATCGCATACATTGCGTACTTTTAAAGGTTATTTCACAATTAAATATGTTAATACTTCTATGTAACTTGATAAATACATACACACGCATGCACGCACACGCACATGCACGCGCGCGCACACACATTCCAAAAGTCATCTCAGAGATTTTAACAAACTATTCCGTGCTCTTAGCTTCTAAATCATGGAACTTCCATGTGACATGAATAGACCGTGGATGTTAAACATCTGATAGAAGGTTGGTTCTCACTAATGTAACAAAAGTGCATATGCAAGATGATAGAAGCCCATAACAAAGTCATGAAGTTTAGGAGTATACACAACAAAGTGCAAAATTTTGGAACGTCCTCCTGCTGCGGATGAAGTATCCAAATGCCATTCATTTGAATTTACCTGTTATGCAGAGTATATTAGCAAAAGACAGGGATGACACTTCAGAAAAAGAACCTTCAATTGTATGTATGATAAAGCCATTACGAATTTATTCTCAACAAACAATATGTATAAATTACTTGTAAAAAGAAAACAGAGAGGAAACAAATAGAGGACATCCAAAAGCCAGAGGAAGAGCAGAAATCATGGTTCTACAATTCACGAGAAAACACTATGTCACTATCCCGCCCACCCTCTTCTCTCTTTCTCCTCTCACTCACTATTTGACCTTCTGTGTCTCTCTTACTTACACACACTCATTTTCATCTTCTTTTTCTTACTAAGCTTTTATTCAGTAGGAGGGTACAAATTGGGTAAGTGTTGGCATTTGGGAAACATTAATTTGAACAAAAGAGACAGGTAAATTCGAATCACGATGATTATAAAAAGTGAGAGACTACAGAATCATCAATGATCAAGACAACAATCAATATATATATATATATATATATATGGCAAGATCACATGAGAATGCCTCCTTACATGAGAAATGAGAATGAATCTCAACCACACGATTGGATTAGAGTTACATCACTTTTTCATTAGAGCTATACCCTCGAAAAAAATTCGAGCCTAAAATTTTTTTATTGTTTTCAATTTTTTTTTCTAACTTTTTTTTTGGAGTTGCATCACTTTTTCATTAGAGTTACATCACTTGTTCATTAAAGTTATACCGCGTAAAATCCATTCTCATTTTCTCATGTAAGTACGCATCATGGTGTCAAAACAAGACCGTATCATATCGTATCTCCCGTGTCGTAAAGGTGTAAAAAAACAACTGATGTGTCCAAGTAATCCGCCAATCTTAGGCGGATTTCGAGTCGTTTTTGGTGTCGGTATGAGCTTAGTGTCGGGATTTAGGAGAGATTTGACATTAGGAGGTGTTGCCGGAGGATGTTGTGATTTGAGGAGTCTAGGGAGTAGTTTACATGGTGGCAAACTCGAGGGCCAATCTTAGCCCTCCGATCACTTTTAGTATCCCGGAGTCCTTGTTCGTAGTCCTTTATGGTGCATCTTCCGAGGTTTTCCGAGCTTTGTCCGAGTTCCGAGTTTCGAGGTCCGTGGTTCGAGCTTCATTGTTATTCGTCGCCCGAGGATTGATCACACTTCAGTTCTACAGCTCCATGGCTTCCTCAAAAGCCAATTTATTTCTTCTCTCCTTGTATTTTTGTGTTTTGGTGCGTTTTTGAGGCAGAGAGGTCGTCGCGACCCGCGATCAGTGTCGCGAGTCGCGACCTGCCTGTTGTCGCGAGTCGCAATCCCTGCCGTAGCACCTTATATTTTCTTTTCCTCCCTTGGAGGGTAAGAAGGTTAGGTTAGCTTTTATTTTTAGTTCTAACTACGAAGGAAAGGTAGAGAGAGAAGGGTGTTCCATAGGTTTTCATCTACTCTTTCTTATTGATTTGTAATGAACTCTATGGCTTTGCTAGCTTAAACTTCCATCTTGGATTTGGTTATTGAAGCTCTAATCTACTTGTGAGAACTTCCTACTCTCTATTTTCTTATGGTCATTGTGATGCTTCTTGTATTTATTTCCATGATATTTGCATAATCTTTGTTAGGAACGTTACTAGTATTGTTGTGTGAATCATCTAATGCTAGTTTTAGGTGCATAATCGGATTGTTGTGTTCCTAGCTCCATGTAGCATACTAGGTGTTTGATTAAATGCTGAACATTAATCTTGTACACTTATAGAAGCATAGCTTATTACTTGAATTTTGTTGCTTTGATAACATTAGTAATCCTATCGTGTTCCTCGACTTTAATGCTACTTTGGTTTAGACTTAAGTGCGATTCATGTGAGTTAAGTCATAGTAAGAGCGGTTCAAACCACGCGGATCGTGTGTTAAACCATGATCTAGGAGGATAGAGGTATCAACTTCTCGATAGGTGACCATAGGAAGGGTTGAGGGTTAAGGTTTCGTGATCACAAAGTAGGTTAGGTGGATGTTAACCGAGTCCAAGGCCTTTTTATATTGTAATATCTTCGTGTTTTTGTACGTGCGTAGTTTAGTTTACTTACATTGTTCCAAATCCCCCCTATTCGGTTACTTTGGCCTTAGCACATACTAGGGTTCTTAATTCGCTAATTTACGATCAAGTTCCTTTGCTCCCTGTGGATACGATCCCTACTTCCATTATATATACTTGCTTAGTGTGCATGAAAGTAGGTTAATTATATTTGGTTAGGATTACACGGCAAACACCTACCAAATTTTGGCGCCGTTGCTGGGGAGCAACGCATTACTTGTTTGTAATTAGTGAATTTTTATTGCTTAGGTTGTATTGCTTTGTAGTTTATGGTTAATACTCGTTCTACTAACCAATATCCTTTGCAGTACGATCGAGATTTGGAATTAACTCTTTTCAGGTTGAGAAGAGAACGGCGTAAAAACTTCAAGGAGCTTCCTTTTGCTATCGAAATAGAAGAAGAGATGCCTCCGAGAGTCGAGCCACGCACATTGAAGGAGCTCACAGCTCCTAACCTTGATCAGCAACCTTTATGTATTACATTCCCACAAGAAGATGAAGGGGAGACTTTTGAGCTGAAATCGGGATTAATACATTTGCTTCCGACGTTCTATGGGCTAAATGGTGAGGATCCGAATAAGCGTCTTTCGGAGTTCCATGTGGTGTGTAGCAGCATGAAACCAAGTGGCATGTCGGAAGAGAAGGTGAAACTCAAGGTATTCCCATTCTCATTAAAAGGTGCGGCAAATGATTGGTTATATTACCTTCCACCGGGTAGCATTTCTACATGGGCTGATTTGAAAAAGGCTTTTCTCGAGCAATACTTCCCGACTTCTATGTCTTCGGTGTTGAAAAAGGAGATAAGCAACATCGAGCAAAAGAGTGATGAAACCTTTTATGAGTACTGGGCTAGATTCAGGAAGTTATGTGCTAGTTGTCCTTATCATGGCTATGCAGATGAAGACTTAGTGCTCACTTCTATAATGGATTAAGTGGTGAAGATGCACAAATGGTGAATGCACCAAGTGGAGGTTTAATTGTGAATAAAACTGCACAAGCTGCTAAAGATTTGATAAACGAGCTAGCTGAGGGCTCGACACAATTCACTAGAAGATCAGGGGCTCATCGTATGGCTGCCGAAATTCCTGGAACTTCTAAGTTAGAGGATCAAGTGAAAGCATTGACATCTATGGTGCGGGAATTCATGACAAAAGTCAAGAATACTCAACATGTGAAAGCTTGTGGCATTTGCTCTTCAAATCATTGCACAGATTTTTGTCCTCATTTGCAGGAGGAAGCGAGTGAAGAGGTAAAGGCGGCCGGATTTCAGGGCCAAGGTTTTCAGAAGCGTGTATGTCTCGTATTCGAACACATATAATTCTGGCTGGCGAGATCACCCCAATTTGAGATATGGTAATGCTTCGGGAAACCAGCAGGGACCGCACCAATATAACCGTCCTCCACCTCCTTACCCGAGACACCAGGAGCAAGGAGCTCCACATTTTAGGCCACAAGGCCAAGTACAGGGACCGAGTACCAGCATGTCAACTGAAGATATGATTAGTGCTTTAACTAAAAAAGTGACTAACATGCAGGGAAATATGGTTCAACTTCAGGAGGAGACCCGATCGAGCATCAAGAATTTGGAGCAACAAATGAGTCAGGTCTCTAGAGCAGTGAGCCGATTAGAGGCGCGAGATTCGGAAAAGCTACCGTCTCAAACGGAGCTTAATCCGAAACAAAATGCAAGTGCAATCACTTTGAAGAGCGGAAAAGAGATAAAAGGAAGAGATAAAGAGGTCGAGGAGGAGATTGTTGTTTATGAGCCGGAGCTGGAGCCTGAGCCTGAGCCAGAGCCCGAGCCTGAGCCTTCCACATCTCATGGAAGTCCAAGCAACCACCACCTCCACCACTTTATGAGCCAGCTCCTCCTTTTATTCAGTTGGTTCCATGGTTTCGGCCATGAACAACTTCTTTGTGTCCCGTTATCCACCTCAGGGACCGGAGAACCAGGACTCCTGGTACTCCGATCCCACATCCGAGATTGAGGTGGCGCGCATTCTACGCCGCCAGGAAAGAGAGGCCCGTAGGGCAGCCCGCAGGTTTGAGCGCGGGGGCCCCTCGGGATCTTAGAGCTTTTCCTTTTCCCTTTCCCTCTTATTTGTTTTTGTCCTTTCCACATTGGGGACAATGTGTATAATTAGCGTGGGGGAGAGATTGATAAATGTGGTGATATTTTAGTTTGTTTTGTTTTTCTTAGTTTGTTATGTTTTGGTCTGTTTTGTTTATATTGTAATAAGTTGATGTAAATTTGAAAAAAATGAAAAAAAAAGAAGAATCCTGCTGAGTTGAAAACCCGCAAGGGCGGGCGACTCGGGCAAAATTGGGGGCTCGGATAGGTCGAAAACCCGAAATGGCGGCCTATGCAAAAAAGAGCTAGTTGAGCGGGTGAGTTTTGTGAGCCAAAAAAAAAGAAGAAAGATGAAAAAAAATGAAAATGAGAAGCTAGGATGAAAACCCGAAAGGGCTCCTAGGCAAAATGAGAGAAAAAAAAAAAGAGAGAAAAGAAAATTTGCTTTGATTCTCATTTGTCGGTGGCGGTGTCATAAGGTGGCGGCATTCGAAGTTGTTTTCGGGTTAGATTAGGTTCTTGTTTTGTGTCCTTTGAGGGCGGGCTAGACATCTCTTTTTGGCTTGTTTTTCTTTTGTTGTTTATGGTATGTTTTGGTCGGAGCTAGAAGCTAAGCGTGGGGGAATCACTCGCCCTCGTGCCTTAGTTTCCTTGCATTTTGGGTTGGTTGGAGTTAGGAGGTCATTGTTGATGATCGTGTCCCGAGACCTTTCGGGATTCGAGGGTCATTTGTATAGGAGAATTCTTTTGGGGTAGATTTTGTTGTTTGGCTTTTGTGTTTTTGTGGATGGCGAATCCGGAGGTTGACGTAGTATGGCGTATTTTTGGGGGCTTGGGTGTGTCGAGTTCTCTTTTTCTTTTACTCGAGGTCGAGTAAGGTTTAAGCGTGGGGGAATTTGATGTATCCAAGTTATCCGCCAATCTTAGGCGGATTTCGAGTCGTTTTTGGTGTCGATACGAGCTTAGTGTCGGGATTTAGGAGAGATTTGACGTTAGGATGTGTTGCCGGAGGATGTTGTGATTTGAGGAGTCTAGGGAGTAGTTTACATGGTGGCACACTCGAGGGCCGATCTTAGCCCTCTGAACTGTAGAACCCGTCAGTTTAGCATAAACTTCATGGACTTCCTCAAATGGCAAAACAAACCTTTTCAAAAACGCAGGATCAGAAAAGCAGGTCGCGGTAGAAAGAGAGTAATCCATCCTTACATGACCTTTCTCTTTCAAAGTCTGTAAGACTTTATATCTTGGCAATAATCTCTTATTTACGCCATAAATAAACAAACAAGGCTTGGAAGTCAAGTAATTAGGTTTGTAACCCATCTCATTCATCAAAAAATCCAATCTCTCTTTGATCCTTGCCTCTGTTGATGTCAAGCACATAGGATGCCGCTTGATCAGTGCGGTTACATCAGATTGAGCCCATCCAAAGCTCCTAAATATTCGAAATTTATCCTCTAATTGCTCCTTCGTATAGTAAGCTACCAAGTGGATTCCATACACAAACATCGTAGAGTATCGAGTAATCCCCAACTCTTCTTCAACCCTAATCAACATATCTCGAAACACATCAGTCCTCTCTATAAAAGGATTACTCTGCTGAACAATGTACTTCTGGATTTTGTCACAGGGGATGCCATAATCATCTGGCAACAATGTAACATTGGGAACCAAAAATTCAGCAGCTTTTTTCAAGCTCAAGCGACGACGTCGCGTTCGCTTTAAAACACTAACCACATTCTCATCACTACCCAAAACAGTCCTAAAAGCATTAATTGCAGGACCTAAATGGTGAGTTATCAATTGAGGATTTCTTGATACAGCAGAAACTAAAATCAGACCTAGAAAAACCCAGTTCCAAAAGAAGCTTAACTTTAGGTTCCAACGTTTTAGCAACACTAGAAACTAAAATTTGAGGTTCACGATTGAGTAAAGCCCTAATATTATATTCATGAAACCCTAGTAACTTTAAGTAATCAATAACAGAATTAGCATTATCGTAATCAAAATAAGAATCACTCATATTCTTGGCTCCTCTACCTTGACGCAACTTTACGGGCTTAATGGAAGTAGACAAAGATTGATGTTTGGAGAAGCCAAGAAATTCGACAATTTACCTTCTTTAGTTGAAGTTGAAGTTAAATTTAAAGATCTTAATGTTGAATACAACAATGTAGATGGAAGGCGCTGACAATGAGAGGTAGATAGCAAGAAGTAGAGGAATCGGCTGCCATTACTAGGTACCATTGCAGCTGCACCTATATTTGGTCAATTGCTTTGCTTGAATCAAATTATCTCAACTTAAAACATTTTAGGAAGGAGTAAACCTGAATTGAACCGAACCGAACCGAATAAACATGAAATAAATGAAATGAACCTAACATAAACTGAACTAAATTGAAGTGAATTGAATTGAACTTATGTGCACTCAACTCAGCTGAATTTTATTAATTCAGTCCAAAAGAATAGAGCCTAAAAGTCAAGGGTCTAAGGCCAGTAAACTATACATTTTGGTAAATAAAAATAAGCTCGCGCCTTCCTTACTAATAAAAGAAAAAAAAACTTGAATAGACGGAATTTATAATGACTCTGTTTGGAATTTATTTTTTTTTTAAAAAAAAGGAGGCGTCCACCATGGGCGTCCATGGTGGACGCCTCCCTTCTTTTTTAAAAAAAATTCAAAAAATTAAAGGCGTCCATGGCAGGCGCTCCACCATACGGTGAGGTGCCTGCCATGGACGCCTCGACCGGTGGTGGGGCGTCCATTGTGGACGCCTCTGTATATGTTTTTTTTTTAAAAAAACGGTCTCCTTTGGTATGCCGGTGGTAGTGATGCGTGATGGTGGTGGTGGTACGACGGCGGAGACAAAATTTCTGGTGTGCCGGTGGTGGTGTGGTGGCGCCATGGGTTATATGGAAGAAGGAATGGAAAGTGAGTGATTTTTGGTAAATGTGAAATAATTACCAACTAGTTGTGGTGGTGGAGGTGTTGGTATGGTGTTGGTGGCGGCAGTATTGGTGGTGGCAGCAGTGTTGGTGCCTGGGTGGTGAAGGGAAAGGAGGAGGGGAAGAAAAGAAGAGAGAAAAAAATGGAGGTATAAATACATAGTATAAAAACACTGTATTTAGGGCGTTAGTAGGAAATACTAGGGCGTCAAATAGCAATGTCCTCTCCTTATTAGGAGATTTGGCCCACCAAAAAGTAAAGGGCGTTTAGTTTGGGGGAAACTGGAAAGGGAAAAGGTATAGAACCTCTTGATTCCCTTTTATGTTGTTTGTTTTGGAGGTTTGTTTTCTCTCCCATTCCCCTCCTTACCCACATATTCCTCTAATTTGATTACCCACACCCCCCCCCCAAGGTTTCACATTCCCTTTCTTTGATTCATCATTGACCACCTCCTTGACCATCCAACCACCACCACCAAACCATCACAACCTAACCCAATCACTACCACCACCAGACTCCTCCACCTGCTCAACTAACCACCACCCAACCGCCACCAGAACCGCCCACTTAAGACCAACCAACGACTGCCCAACCGCCACCAGAACTGCCCATCTAAGACCATCAACCACTGCCCAACCCACCACTTGATGAAAGCCGATACTACCACCCACCACCAAAACTACCACTCACCTCACAAACCCTAGAAAAATATGGAAGATTAGAGAGAGGGGCGACAAAAAGTCCAGCGGCGAGAAGGGTAGGGGGATGCGACGGGGCGATGGGGAAGGGGAGGGCGACGACGGAGGCACTGCGAGAGGGGGAGACGCAAGGGGATTGACTGCGAAGGAGCTATGGTGGACTGACGGGTTGTGGGTCCTGCTGCGGGACTGAGGGCGCAGCGGCAAGGGGAGGGGAGGGTAACGGTGCGGCATCGGAATCGGGGTCGGGAGGGGCCGACGACAGTACTGGGTGTAGAGAGGTGGCTGGGGTATCGAAGAGAGATGTGCTATGATGGTGCTATGGTGGATGGAATAGCAAGAGGAGGAAGAAAGAGGAAAGACAAATGTGCCAACCAAACAACCCATTAAATCTAAGGGTTTCTGTTTCCTTTCCTCCTCTACCCCTTTCTTGATTCCATTCCCTTTACCCCGTGGTAACCAAACGCCCCCTAATAGTATTATATTTGTTTCCCCTCTTCTTCCACCAAAAAGTACTACTTTTTTTTTCCTTTTCCTACCTTATTTAATGCTAAAGGGATCAAAAAGTACACCAAAAAAGAATGAAAGGGACATCTCCTAAATTCTTGTGTAAACAAGAATGTAGCAAAGAAATAAAAGCGGAGGGAGTAGAGGAAGTAATTCTTATCAAGGTTGTATGCTTTCTGGTAAAGAGTGGAAAGCTAATCACAAGTTTGATTGAAAGAGAGATTGAGTAACTCACATCACAGGTGTACAGAAAGAATGTCAGAGCGCGAGAGTCGAGAGACAGTAAATAGGGGTCCACATCATACGAGTTGGGTAAGGTAAAAAATTTATTTAAGGTAATAGGTAATATCTTTGTGGACTACCCAAAAAGAAATATATGAAGTTTATTTGGGGGCAGAAGGATTACATATAAATAACAAGATTGTTGATATAGATTATTACTAACAGCAAATTAGAAGACAACAATAAGGAATATCGCGCTTCTCATTTATCCAACATAGGCTATGTGCTATCAGTGGTAACAAAGAACAAGAATTTTTCTTCTCAACCAAACTTTGTTGGCAGGAAGCCAACTAGTGGTCTTAGGCAGGGTCGTCTTGAAAATTTTGGGGCCCCGGCTCTAATATGAAAATTGGGCCCTAATTTATAAAAAATAAAGATGGAAGGTTAGAGTTCTAATGTTAAAAAGTTGAAAATCTAAAGATAAATCATTGACAAATTTAGAAACAAGGGTGATTTATTCAAATATGAAGTAAAATTTTCAAAATAATATATTTTGGGGACTTTATAATTTTGGGGGCCCTGTGCTGTTGGGCTCCTTGCATACCCTCATCTATCCCTCTGATGGCAACTTCAATTTTATCACTAATGTAGTCCATAAGAAAGTATTTCAGAATGCATAATAAGTATTCTGAATATATTATTAGCTTACATTTTTCAAAAAATCTCTTATTTCTTGAAAAATAATTAATAAAATGAACTATATTAATTGACATCCCGAAACTAGTTAAATTTATAAAGTGTATGGACTGCTATACCTCTATTATACTTCATCTGTTTTTCAGTTGTAATATTTTGAAAATCAACAAATTATATTGCGAAAGTATTTAAAGAGACAAATCTAATAGACTCTACTTGACTATATTTTTCATTATATATAAAGATTAAAACATGATCAAAGTAAAATGGTAAATAGTGCAAATCGTTGCAACTAAAAAGAAACAAATGAAATATATATAAAGGGGAGGACTTGGTATTCTCATAAGATTACAAGTTTACAACCTTACTGCAAATTTTCATTGTTAAACAACTAGTAAAATAATTCCTAATGACGTTGATTTATGTAACAGTTAATCAATTAAAAAAAGTAATTATGGAAAAATATCAAAAAGTTCATTTAATTAAAATTTTAATTTCTATTCGAGATTCAAATTCTTTGAACATACAAAAAATTATAAGGTGACAAAAAAGTTTTAAATAAACAAATCATTTACTCAAAATACAATTTACTAGTTTAAGAAAAAGTAGATTAATTGAAATGGCCAAAAATAAAGCATGAAAAGTTAGGAAGCCAGTTAAGAGTACAAATAGAGTACAGACCAATAGACCATAGCTGAGACTGAGAGTACATACAAAAAGCAACTACTTCATCAACTATAGTCACTCTCAAAACCCTATTCACACTCTCACAAAGGCACAATTTTTTTCATGTCTTGTTGGTGCATAATTTTTTTATGTCTCAAAACCTCCATTAAATTTTTCTTTTCTCTATTTCTTAGAGTGTGGCGGCTTCTACGGCTTGGTTCACTTTGCTTTTTGCACAAATTGTTGACAGAAATTGTTCAAGTCTAGCTAGCGTGTTGTTGCTGCTACTGTTGGTTTACAGTTGGTTATGTTTTCGGCTACTGTTGTGAGTTATCTGCTGTTTTACTGGGTTATTGCTGTTGTTGTTTGGTTGGTCCTCTGTAAGTTTATTCCTATTATTTTCTTCTTTTCCTTCAACTTTCATTTTAGAATTTAGAGTTTGCGATTCCAATTTTACAATTTCATATGTTTTTTTATGTGATGTGATGTGATGAAGGATTTTTGTGAGTTATTGTGAACTTGTGATGTGATGTGATGAAGGATTTTTTCGTTGCATTTTGATTTTGGCATGGTAGCATTACTATAGCATGCAATAGCCAACAGGTTGAGGTTATGGTAGACTGAACTTGCACACTTGACAAGTTGTAATGTGAGCAATGCATACACGTATTATTATACTTTAAAGAAATTTATATACATTGAATCATAAGTGTTGAGTTTATTTTGTTTCTCTTCAACCAGCTATCATATAATAGTCGTTTTTATCTACTTGCTGTGAATTAATGTATAGTGCAGATGAATCAAATATTACATATTTCCATATCCCATGCAAGTTTTAATACTTATGCTCTGTTAATGCTATGCTTTGCACTCAAACTCTTTTTATGATATGCTTAATGCCCTTATTCCTTTTAACGCAACAAAGTTCTTCTTTGAATGAAAAGGCTTTTCCATTTTCTGCAGCTACGCTCCACGACCTGCCACTTCACTGCGCTGCGCCACATCTTCCTCTCTCGCCACTCGTAGGCATATACACGTTTGTCTTCGCTGCTCCTTGAGAGTAGAGGTATATAACATACCTTTTTTCTTCTTCTGATTTTTTCTAATTTTTATTTAATCAGTCTTTATGTCCTTTAAGTTTTCATATTTATAATTAATTATGATTGGTAATTGAAATTTAGATATCTATGGAATTTGTCCCTCTAATGTTTGACTGATATGAACAAACCTACATTTGGGGTTGGAAATCTAAGGAATGACTTGGTTTTGTGTTTTGTGAGTTGTGACTGTGAAGATGCAAATTTGCATTGGTAATTAATATGTAGGTTTGACACCATTATGGTGTAAGTTAAGACTTTTTCATACTCATCTTATTCTGCCTAATGTCACAGTTTTTTTTTTTTTTTTTAATTTAAACTAACAAATATTTTTTTTTCATTTTCAAGTTTTAAGTGAGTTTTTCTATTTCTAAAAGTTGTATTATCTGTTTTTTAGGTTAGCCCTAGTGCATAATTTCACATCACCCTAACACAATGGCAAATACTGATGAAGAACAATACTCACAGCAAGTAAATTACATGAAATAATTTCATACCTTATAAAATGCTCTTTTTTTTAAATAATTTTTTATTTGAATAAATTGTCAGCATATTGTACTGGATTGTGCCAAAGTAAGGCATGATTTTTTGAATATGGATCTTCCACCGTCGATCCCTCAACTCCTTTTAGAAAATGAGGTTTACAAACAAGACTTACCACAAATTAACAACAATACTGATCCAAAATCTGATAATGAACTCAAAATTGTTAGTAGGGGAGGGAGAGGGAGAGCGAGAGGCAGATTATAAGCAATTGGGGGAGAAGAGGTAGGGAAAGAGGAAGTGAGAGGCGAACGAGTAGTAATTTGATCGAAACCAAAGAACATTTGCGTGCTTTTCTTCTCGTATCAATGAAATATGATGAAAAAATAATTTTATTTTTGTATGATAGAGTTGATGTGTATATGAAAGCTTCCCAAGATATGTAAAAGCCAGAAAAAAATTGTTTAAACAGTTCGGACAGAAAAACGGGACTTCAAAAACTTGGACCAAACAAGAGTATTTTTTGGTCCGGGCCAAAAAATTGAATATTAAAAAAACTTGATACTATTAGAGCCCTAATATTTTTGTTCGCCATTAAATCTCACAAACGTGGCTTAGGAAGACCAGAAGCAAGAGTTTTGGGCGAGACGAGAAAGTGGAATAGAAGTAGAGATGGTAAAAGGCAACACGACCTACCAACACAACAGAGACCCGTTATTAGCAGTTTTGGGCAGAGGGGGTCAGAGTAGTACACGGGTCGACACGTACGACACGCATAATAGATGGGTTGGGTTCGGGATTAACCTTTTAACCCGAATAACCCATTTAACCGTTCATGACTTATCAGTATTTGAAGTTTTTTTACATATTTGGTCGTTTGGGCTGTTGAGCACAGGAGCGCATAACTTGAGAAACCCAATTGCTATCTAACTTTTAATGAATTCTAGTGCTAGGGTTTCTCACTTTTCCCTTCAATTTTTTCAATCTGTATTATTCTTAATCTCTCTCCTCACTTTTTTTTGTCTCCCAATCTATCCCACTACTTGAAAGATATGTTCATTCGAACTAATAATATCACACAACTTGGTGAAAAAAAATCGTTTTTTTTATTTCAATAAATTGTCAGGCTATTGTATTGTATCTTCTACGCCCAGAAATTCCCACTCGTGGCTATGATACATTTACCAATCGTTTTCGCGTTATCGCCAAACATGCCACTAGGTAAACCTTGAGTGTCCCTCAACTTCCTTTGGAAAATGAAGTTTACAAACAAGTTGTACCACAAATTAGCAACAAAATATATCAGGATATGAGTTGTTGAACAGAAGTATTGGATAATATTATATGTAAAGCTTAGAATGGTTGTTTACTATTAATAGGTTTGTATTGTAAATATTATATATATATTGAATGCTAGTGATTTTGACAATCATATCATCGTTCTTATTCAGTGCTTTTGGATTCTTTTCGCCATGACTCGTCCGTACTACAAGCTTATGTTGACATTGTCATGGGTCTATTACACGCTCAAAGATCCACCTCTCTCTTATTAAAAGCAAATCAAAGAGAACCAAAATAACTTTGTTGTGCACAATCTCTGCCTTTGTCAGAAACGCGACAAGATTTCAGATGATAAAATGCTTATAAAACTGCTTGTTTGGGTCGTAGATTGCACGAGAAATTCTTGACCAAGCTTCCTAATTTGTGTGATCATCAGTGTCCTAATACATATTACAAAATACCGTGGAGAAAACATAGATGTCATTTCAAGGATTTCACTGTGAAAAAAATATTTTAAAACTTTAATGAAAATTCAATTAATAACATGCTGAATAATAGGATATTGGACATGATGGAGGTTGAGAATGCAGTTCAACACATGACATTCGATCATGGCTATGTGGGAATGAGTGCAAAGCGTTTGCACGAAATTTTGAAAAGTGGGCTTAACCGTCAACTGATTTTATACTGTGGGAGAGATAGGAAAAACCGTTGGCTATTGAAGGAAATTGCGTATATTCTCGATGGAAATTTTAATGTGGCTGCTGATGCTGGAGTGACAAGCATGATGATGAGGAGAGTTGTGAGGAGACACCAAAGAATCGTGAGACATCCAGAAAAAGACCTAAGGAATTATAAAAGGTCCCTGTTCCTAAGAAGGCAAAATTTTCTACACCTCAGCAGAATGATGGGAAGATAGTTAGTGACTTTGTTGCGCACAAATTCAACAAGACCATTCTACCTTTACATATAATATTATACAATAAGAAGGATTTGAATTTATCCTAAAAATAATGGTTGATCCTAATTGAAGGATAATGCACTACTGAACAGAAGGTTCGAACACTATGGTAAAAGATTTTCGCCGTTCACCGAGTCTCTTCTTACAGAAAAAGTATCAAAGATTATGGAAGGTTCTGATGATCAAAATGTTCGGAGTATGATATGACCCAATTTCCAGTGGAGACTTGAAAATAGTGTGATAGATGAGAATTTTAATGGGAACTATTATATCAACAAACTTGATGATTTAAGTAGGAAATGCTGCAGGGGTAAACCTTGAGCGTCCCTGAACTTCTTTTGGAAAATAAAGTTTACAAATAAGTTTTACCTAAATTAGCAACAAAACATACCAGAATCTGATGATGAGCTCGACACTGATAATAGGGGAGGGAGAGCAAGAAGAAGAGGTAGACTAGAAGCAAGGGCTTAAGGGAGAATAGGAAGAGAAAGAGGAAGTGGGAGGGGAACTACACGCCGTTAGAAAATGAGGTTTACAAACCAGACTTACCACAAATTAACAACAATACTGATCCAGAATCTGATGATGAGCTCAATATTGTTAGTAGGGGAAGAAGAGGGAGAGCGAGAGGCAGATTAGAAGCAATTGGGGGAGAAGAGGTAGGGAAATAGGAAGTGAGAGGGGAAGGAGTAGTAATTTGATCGAAACCAAAGAACATTTGCGTGCTTTTCTTCTTGTATCAATGATAAGCTTCCCAGATATTAAAAATAGATGGTGGGAGTTTAGTGTCGATGGTAATAAATTATTTTCGGGTACCTTGTCACTTGGTTTTAATGAATCTTATCAGGGTATGGATATCGATTCTAAGACTCCAGTCGTCGTTGGATGTTATCAATTTGAGCAAGCATTTCAAGTGTTTTGTGATCCAAGTGAGTTTGGAAAAGATCAACGAAAAAAAGCTTTCCAAATTGTGATTGCTCTAACATCAGAAGTGGTCATATGATTATTTTATCTGACAAATTTGGCAAGACTTTGACTGATATTCGGGGTATACTGGTAGAAAAGTCGTCAGATAAGATAAGGTTGTTGATGCAAGATTGGTCAAAAGTTAGTCATATTTTGATTGATAATTCTAAACTAAAAGAGGAGTCAGTTGGTGAAATCATGAGCAACGAGAATAAAGATCTCAAAAGATCCATTGAAGCCTTGAAAGAGGGATGGATGAAACTTTTGGGTGATGTTTCAATTGCTTTTCAAGGCTTTTCAAGTACAAAAAAAAAGTAAAATTAAATTTTCTATAGAAGTAATGTAAAAGCCAGAAAAAAAATTGTTTAAACAATCCGGACATAAAATCGGAACTTCAAAAACTTGGACCAAACAAGAGTTTATTTTTTGGTCCGGACCAAAAAATTAAATATTAAAAAAACTTGATAATATTAGGGCCCTAATTGTGACTGTGAAGATGCAAAGTTGCATTGGTAATTAATATATAGGTTTGACACACTATTATGGTGTAAGTTAAGACTTTTTCATACTCATCTTATTCTGTCTAATGTCACAGTTCTTTTTTAATTTAAACTAACAAATATGGTGTTCCATTTTCAAGTTTTAAGTAAGGTTTTCTATTTCTAAAAGTTGTATTATCGGTTCTTTAGGTTAGCCCTAGTGCATAATTTCACATCACCCTAACACAATGGCACATACTGATGAAAAACAATACTCACAGCAAGTAAGTTACATGAAATAATTTGATACCTTATAAAATGCTCTCTTTTTTTTTAATAATTTTTTATTTGAATAAATTGACAACCTATTGTACTGGATTGTGCCAAAGTAAGGCATGATTTGTTGAAATATGGATCTTCCACCACCAGGAATTCCCACTCAGCACTATGATACATTTATCAACAGTTTTCATATCAACAGTTTTCGTGCTATAGCCAAACATAGGCAAACCTTGAGCGTCCCTGTTGGACTATGTAGTATATGTATTTTAATATCTCTGGCCCAGCTAGGTGGACTGAGGCCCACTTTGTATAGATTGTCATTTATTAGGTTGTACATTGAGGAAAGAGAAACACAAAATACACAAAATATTTTACCCATCTTCTAATGTTGCCCAACGGCACCTTGAACGAACCTGTCATGGTATCAGAGCACCGGTGACCGGTGGCTGTGTGATCGAAATTTTCCGGCGAACCACAAACGCTCCTTAATCTCACACGCGTGAATCGTTAAGGAGAGAGACAAAGATGGGGGACGAAAAATATGTTATACCGGGAGCGAAAACGGTGCACCAGATGAGTGCTACCTCTCCGTTTTACCTGGGTTCCGGCGACCAGCCGGGGAACCTGATTAGTCATGTGATATTTTCAGGCGAAAATTACGTGGCTTGGGCAAGAGCGATGACGCTCTCTCTGCGCGCGCGGAGGAAGTTTGTATTTATCGATGAAGCCGACCGAATTGAATGATTTGCTTGATTGGGAGACAGTGCACTCGATGATTGTCTCGTGGCTTCTGAGAAGCATGGAACCACGTATTGCTGCTAGTATACCTTTCCATGAAAATGCCAAAGATTTGTGGGAATATCTTGAACAGAGGTTTTGTGTGGCCAATGGCCCTCGTGTGCAGCAGATAAAGGCTGTCATAGCTGACTGTAAACAGACCGAAACAATGAAGGTGGATGAATATTACACTAAACTCATGGGGTTGTATGACGAATTGGCGAGATTGAAACCCTTGCCAAGGTGTGAATGCAAGAAATGTGACTGTGGACTTGGTGAACTTGGCGCGTGATCGGGAGGAGGAAATCTTCCATCTGTTTTTGATTGGACTAGATGCTAAGTATGGTCCTGTGCAAAGTAATTTGCTCTCACAGCAACCTTTGGTTGACTTGAACCGTGCGTACCAAGTTTTGGTTCAAGAGGAACAATCTCGAGTGGTTGTTCGTACTAAGGATGCTCCTGAGAGCATTCATGCCTTTCACGTAAATAATAAGCGCGGGAAGGGGCGCTTTGACCGAATTGATAAGAGCAAACTTATATGCTCTCATTGCAAGAAACAAGGACATGAAGTCAGCACTTGTTTCAAAATCCACGGGAATCCCGCGTGGTATGAAGAGCGGCTTCGTGCTCGTAGTGCGGCTGTAGAGCGGTCTGAAGGTGGGGCAGCAGGTGGTCTGGTCGTGGGTACCACTGGTGGTGGTGGAGTTGCTCGTGCAGGTGGTGGTTCGGCTGGGCCGAATAAAGGTGCAGGGGGGTACGCATAAATGTTGTGCAGGATGGTGTATTCCATGATTCCAGTTCAGGAGGCACTTCCCTGGGCAACCTGACTCCTGAGCAAATTCAGACCCTTATGAACCTTATTAACAATGAGCATGCTAATGGTGATCGTATGACTGGTGAGTTTTGTGATATGGATTGGATCATTGACACAGGAGCTTCGCATCATATAACTGGTACATTGTCATGTTTAAGTCATGTACGTGATGTGGTTGGGAGACCAGTTGGGCTTCCTAATGGGAACACTACCCTTGCCACCAAGATGGGAGATGTTTACCTCACTTCTCATCTTGTTCTGCAGGATGTGATGTTTGTGCCTGAGTTTACTTGTAATTTGATATCTATGTCACATTTGCTGTCTGATAATAATTGTATTGTCCAATTCACTCCTTCTTTGTGTGCTATACAGGACCTACCTTCAAGGACTCTGATTGGAGAATGTGAACGACGAGGGGGACTCTACTTTTTCCACAAGATGGTTGTGGTGCATGTTGTTGGTGCCTCTGATTTGAGCCTTTTTGACCTGTGGCATCAAAGGTTAGGTCATCCTTCGGAGAAAGTTGTGAAGATGCTTCCTGCTATCTGTTCTAGCTCCTCTAGAAAGAAACTAAATAGTGTGTGTGATGTTTGTCCTATGGCAAAACAAACAAGAGATAGTTTTCCTGTTAGTTCTAATAAAGCTAGTCGTGTGTTTGAACTAGTGCATTGTGATTTGTGGGGGCCTTATAGTGTGCCTTCTTCTTGTGGTGCAACCTATTTTTTGACTCTTGTTGATGATTATTCCCGTGCTGTTTGGGTTTACTTGTTGCAAAATAAAACTGAAGTTTATCTCCATTTTATGTCCTTTCTTGCTATGGTGAAGCGTCAATTTGATACGAATGTTAAGGTGGTTAGGAGTGATAACGGAACTGAGTTCAATTGTATGCTTAGTCATTTTCAAGCAAATGGGATTCTTTTTCAAACTTCTTGCACTGGCACCCCTCAACAAAATGGGAGAGTTGAGCGAAAACACCAACATATACTAAATGTGAGTCGAGCTATAATGTTTCAGGCTCATTTGCCTATTCATTTTTGGGGTGAATGTGTTCTTACTGCTGTTCATGTTATTAACCGCACTCCTTCTAGTGTATTGGGAAACATCACTCCCTATGAGCTTTTGTTTGGTTATGCTCCTGAGTTTGATCTTTTACGTGTGTTTGGGTGTTTATGTTTTGCTCATAATCAAAAGGCGAAAGGTGATAAGTTTTCTCCTCGTAGTCGAAAGTGTATGTTTGTTGGGTATTCCCCGGGGAAGAAAGGGTGGAAGTTATTTGACTTGGAGACTCATGATATTTTTGTCTCTCGTGATGTTTTATTTTATGAACAAAGCTTCCCCTTTGCTTCCTCTCTTGCTTCTGCCCAACCTACCTCTCCTAGCTCCCTTTCCTCTCCTTCTCATTTGGCCTACCTCCCAGATGAGCCTTCCCCTTCTGACCCGGCCCACCTTTCTCCCCATGGCCCAGCTATTACCACGCCTATCTCCCCAAACGTGCCTAACCCACTCTCTCTCACTCATCCGCCCCCTTCAGATGCGCCCGAGTCCCCTCCTTATACCGCTGGCCCAGCCCCCTCCCTGCCTCACGCTGACCCGAGCCCCCCAGCCCCAGATCATGCTGATCCAACCCCCTCCTTGCCATCTTTGGGCCGCGGACATCGAGTTAAACAGCCCAGCGTTTTGTTGCGTGATTTTGTGGTCGATGGGGTGGAGTCTGAGAGTCCCTCTCCAGGTTCATTACATGCTTCATGTCCCTCAGGTACTACTCCTTACTCTATAGCTCACTTTGTGAATTGTGATAATTTTTCTGTGCCATACCGTGCCTTTCTTGCAGCTGTTGATGCGGGGGTTCAGCCTCGTAGTTTTAAGGAAGCTATGGAGTCTTCTGGGTGGAGGGATGCTATGCAAAAAGAGATTGGGGCCCTTGAGGATAATAAGACTTGGGTGATGACTTCTCTTCCTCCTGGTAAGAAAGCATTGGGATGTAAGTGGGTCTACAAGATCAAATATAATTCGGATGGCAGTGTTGAACGACTCAAAGCTCGTTTAGTCATTTTGGGTAATCATCAGGTGGAGGGGATTGATTACAATGAAACCTTTGCTCCTGTGGCTAAGGTTGTCATTGTCCGTACTTTCCTTGTTGTTGCTGCTGCTCGCAACTGGGAGGTACATCAGATGGATGTGCATAATGCTTTTCTTCATGGTGACCTTGACGAAGATGTGTACATGAAACTCCCTCCCGGCTTTACTCCTACGCATCCCAACCAAGTGTGTAAGTTGCAGAAATCTCTTTATGGTCTTCGTCAAGCGCCTAGAAGTTGGTTTGCCAAGCTTGCTGCTTCTCTTCATCAGTATGGTTTTTCTCAATCCTACTCCGACTACTTTCTCTTCACTTATTGTCGGTCTGGTATTCGTTTGCATGTGCTGGTGTATGTTGATGACATCATTATTTCTGGGAATGATCCTGCTACTTTGACTTCTTTCAAACAATACCTTGGGGATTGCTTTCATATGAAAGACCTTGGTTCTTTGAAGTATTTTCTGGGTCTTGAGGTTGCGCGTAGTCCTGATGGCTTCTTTGTGTCTCAGCGTAAATATACTCTTGACATTACTGTTGAAGCTGGCTTACTTGGGGCCAAACCGAGTGATACTCCCCTTGAACAGAATCACAACTTAGCTAAGGCCGATGGTCCATTTTACTCGGATGCCTCTCAGTATCGTCGTCTTGTGGGACGACACATTTACTTGGCCTTCACTCGTCCGGATCTAGCTTATGTGGTCCATGTCCTTGCACAATTCATGCACGCGCCTCGCCAACAGCATTGGGAAGCAGCGCTTCGTGTTGTTCGTTACTTGAAAGGGTGTTCGGGGCAAGGTATTCTCTTGTCTTCTCCATGTGATCTACACTTGACAGCTTGGTGTGATTCTGACTGGGCTAGTTGCCCCGTGACGCGTCGTTCTGTGAGTGGTTGGATTGTGTTTCTTGGTGCGTCTCCCATTTCGTGGAAGACTCGGAAACAACATACGGTTTCGCGCTCCTCTACGGAGGCTGATTATCGTTCGATGGCTGATGTCACTGCTGAGCTTAAGTGGTTGCGTGCTCCTCTTACCAGCCTTGGGGTTTCTCACTCTGGCGCTTGTTCTCTTTTCTGTGATAGCAAGTCTGCTCTTTACATTGCTCAAAATCCCGTCTTCCACGAACGCACCAAACACTTTGAGGTTGATTGTCATTATATTAGGGATGCCATTCAAGCGGGTCTTGTTTCTACTGCTCATGTTCCCACTACCGCGCAGCTTGCGGATATTTTTACTAAGGCTCTTGGCATTCGTCAATTCCTTCATTTTCTTGGCAAGTTGGCATTGTTAACCCCTATGCTCCAACTTGAGGGGGGTTGTTGGACTATGTAGTATATGTATTTTAATATCTCTGGCCCAGCTAGGTGGACCGAGGCCCACTTTGTATAGATTGTCATTTATTAGGTTGTACATTGAGGAAAGAGAAACACGAAATACACAAAATATTTTACCCATCTTCTACTGTTGCCGGACGGCACCTTGAACGAACCTGTCAGTCCCTCAACTCCCTTTGGAAAAGGAGGTTTACAAACAACATTTACCACAAATTAACAACAAAACTAATCCAGTTTCTGATGATGAGCTCAAAATTTGTAGTAGGGGAGGAAGAGTGAGGGAAACTAGAAGCAAGGACTTGGGGAACAAGAGGGAGGGAAAGAAAAAGTGGAAGGGGAAGGATTAGTAATTTGATCGAGTGTAAAGAACACTTGCGTTCTTTTCTTCTCGTATCAATTAACTACGATGAAAAAATAATTTTATTTTTGTATGATCGCTTGAATGTGTATATGAAAGCTTCTCGGGATAGTAAAAATAGATGGTGTGGCTTTAGTCTCGAGCGTGATAAATTATTTTCGGGTACTTTGTCACTTGGTTTTAAGGATTCTTATTAGGGTATGAACCCCAATCCCGATTCTGACACTCTGACATTCGTTGCACGTTATCAATTTGAGCACGCATTTTGAGTGTTTTGTGATCCAAGTTTTTTTTTTGGAAAAGATGAACAGAAAAAAGTTTCCCATATTATGATTGCTCCAACTCAAAAAGTAATAGCATGATTTGTACAACGCACCGAGCCCGGGTCTAAACCAACGGAAGGCAAGGGTTGCGACGAAATAGACACACTAGGCAATGAGTCAGACACACTAGAGGACAGAATAGTAGAGGAAGACACACAGGATACCTTGGTGGGAATCCAATCAAAGGTCAGGATCAGAGGCGATGTGTAAGGCAAAGGAGACGCAGGACCAACAAGAGCATGATAAGGAAACTTATGTTCATGTAAAAGAACATGTCGACTGACGTAAACTTTGTTGGTAATAGGATCAAGACAACGATAAACTTTATAATCCAAAGCATATCCAATAAAAACACAGGTTGTAGATTTAGGTTGTAGTTTGTTGATTTTAGAATCCACGATCAACAGAAAACATTCACAACCAAACGTTTTCAAAAAATGATATGAAGGTGGACAATGAAATAATTTTTGTGAGCGGCCTATGCAACAACACAGGTTGTAGATTTAGGTTGTAGTTTGTTGATTTTAGAATCCACGATCAACGAAAAACGATAGGTCGAAAACCCGAAATGGCGGCCTATGCAAAATAGAGCTAGTTGAGCGGGTGAGTTTTGTGAGCCAAAAAAAAAAGAAGAGAGATGAAAAAAATGAAAATGAGAAGCTAGGATGAAAACCCGAAAGGAGGTATAGCAAATGAGAGAAAAAAAGAGAGAAAAAAAATTGCTTTGATTCTCATTTGTCGGTGGCGGCGTCATAGGTGGCGGCATTCGAGTTGGTGTTTTCGGGTTAGATTAGGTTCTTGTTTTGTGTCCTTTGAGGGCGGGCTAGACATCTCTTTTTGGCTTGTTTTCTTTTGTTGTTTATGGTATGTTTTGGTCGGAGCTAGAAGCTAAGCGTGGGGGAATCACTCACCCTGTGCCTTAGTTTCCTTGCATTTTGGGTTGGTTGGAGTTAGGAGGTCATTGTTGATGATCGTGTCCCGAACCTTTGGGTTCGAGGGTCATTTGTATAGGAGATTCTTTTGGGGTAGATTTTGTGTTTGGCTTTTGTGTTTTGTGGAGCGAATCCGGAGGTTGACGTGGTATGGCGTATTTTGGGGCTTGGGTGTGTCGAGTTCTCTTTTTCTTTTACTCGAGGTCGAGTAAGGTTTAAGCGTGGGGAAATTTGATGTGTCCAAGTTATCCGCCAATCTTAGGCGGATTTCGAGTCGTTTTTGGTGTCGGTACGAGCTTAGTGTCGGGATTTAGGAGAGATTTGACGTTAGGAGGTGTTGCCGGAGGATGTTGTGATTTGAGGAGTCTAGGGAGTAGTTTACATGGTGGCACACTCGAGGGCCGATCTTAGCCCTCCGATCACTTTTTGTATCCCGGAGTCCTTGTTCGTAGTCCTTTATGGTGCATCTTCCGAGGTTTTCCGAGCTTTCTCCGAGTTTCGAGGTCCGTGGTTCGAGCTTCATTGTTATTCGTCGCCTGAGGATTGATCACACTTCAGTTCTACAGCTCCATGGCTTCCTCAAAAGCCAAGTTATTTCTTCTCTCCTTGTATTTTTGTGTTTTGGTGCGTTTTTGAGGCAGAGAGCTCGTCGCGACCCGCGATCAGTGTCGCGAGTCGCGACCTGCCTGTTGTCGCGAGTCGCGACCCCTGCCGCAGCACTTTTATTTTCTTTTCCTCCCTTGGAGGGTAAGAGTTAGTTAGCTTTTTTTTTAGTTTAACACAAAAGGTAAGAGAAGAGAGGGTGTTCCATAGTTTTCTTACTCTTTCTTATTAGATTTGTAATGAACTTATGGCTTTGCTAGCTTAAACTTCCATCTTGGATTTGGTTATTGAAGCTCTAATCTACTTGTGAGAACTTCTACTCTCTATTTTCTTATGGTCATTGTGATGCTTCTTGTATTTATTTCCATGATATTTGCATAATCTTTGCTAGGAACGTTACTAGTATTGTTGTGTGAATCATCTAATGCTAGTTTTAGGTGCATAATCGGATTGTTGTGTTCCTAGCTCCATGTAGCATACTAGGTGTTTGATTAAAGGCTGAACATTAATCTTGACACTTAGAGAAGCATAGCTTATTATTGAATGTTGTTCTTTGATAACATTAGTAATCCTATCGTGTTCCTCGACTTTAATGCTACTTTGGTTTGGACTTAAGTGCAATTCATTTGAGTTAAGTCATAATAAGAGCGGTTCAAACCACGCGGATCGTGTGTTACACCATCATCTAGGAGGATAAAGGTGTCAACTTCTCGATAGGTGATCATAGGAAGGGTTGAGGGTTAAGGTTTCGTGATCACAAATTAGGTTAGGATGGATGTTAACCGAGTCCAAGGCCTTTTTATATTGTAATCTCTTCGTGTTTTGGTACCGTGCGTAGTTTAGTTTACTTACATTGTTCCAAATCCCCCCTATTCGGTTACTTTGGCCTTAGCACATACTAGGGCTCTTAATTCGCTAATTTTCGATCAAGTTCCTTTGATCCCTGTGGATACGATCCCTACTTCCATTATACTTGCTTAGTGTGCATGAAAGTAGGTTAATTATATTTGGTTAGGATTACACGGCAAACACCTACCAAATTTTGGCGCCGTTGCTGGGGAGCAACGCATTACTTGTTTTTAATTAGTGAATTTTTATTCCTTAGGTTGTATTGCTTTGTAGTTTATGGTTAATACTCGTTCTACTAACCAATATCCTTTGCAGTACGATCGAGATTTGGAATTAACTCTTTTCAGGTTGAGAAGAGAACGGCGTGAAAACTTTAAGGAGCTTCCTTTTGCTATCGAAATAGAAGAAGAGATGCCTCCGAGAGTCGAGCCACGCACATTGAAGGAGCTCACAGCTCCTAACCTTGATCAGCACCTTTATGCATTACATTCCCACAAGAAGATGAAGGGGAAATTTTGAGCTGAAATCGGATTAATACATTTGCTTCCGACATTCTATGGGCTAAATGATGAGGATCCGAATAAGCATCTTTCGTAGTTCCATGTAGTGTGTATCAGCATGAAACCAAGTGGCTGTCGGAAGAGAAGGTGAAACTCAAGGCATTTCCATTCTCATTAAAAGGTGCGGCAAATGATTGGTATATACCTTCCACCGGGTAGCATTTCTACGTGGGCTGATTTGAAAAAGGCTTTTCTCGAGCAATATTTCCGACTTCAATGTCTTCGGTGTTGAAAAAGGAGATAAGCAACATCGAGCAAAAGAGTGATGAAACCTTTTATGAGTACTGGGCTAGATTCAGGAAGTTATGTGCTAGTTGTCCTTATCATGGCTATGCAGATGAAGACTTAGTGCTTTACTTCTATAATGGATTAAGTGGTGAAGATGCACGAATGGTGAATGCAGCAAGTGGAGGTTCAATTGTGAATAAAACTGCACAAGCTGCTAAAGATTTGATAAACGAGCTAGCTGAGGGCTCGAGACAATTCACTAGAAGATCAGGGGCTCGTCGTATGGCTACCGAAAGTCCTGGAACTTCTAAGTTAGAGGATCAAGTGCAAGCTTTGACATCTATGGTGCGGGAATTCATGACAAAAGACAAGAATACTCAACATGTGAAAGTTTGTGGCATTTGCTCTTCAAATCACTCCACAGATTTTTGTCCTCATTTGCAGGAGGAAGCGAGTGAAGAGGTAAAGGCTGCCGGATTTCAGTGCCAAGGTTTTCAGAAGCGTGTATGACCCGTATTCGAACACATATAATCCTGGCTGGCGAGATCACCCCAATTTGAGATATGGTAATGCTTCGGAAACCAGCAGGGACCGCACCAATATAACCGTCCTCCACCTCCTTACCCGAGACACCAGGAGCAAGGAGCTCCACATTTTAGGACACAAGGCCAAGTACAGGGACCGAGTACCAGCATGTCAACTGAAAATATGATTAATGCTTTAACCAAAAATGTGACTAACATGCAGGGAAATATGGTTCAATTTCAGGAGGAGACCCGATCGAGCATCAAGAATTTTGAGCAACAAATGACTTAGGTCTCTGGAGCAGTGAGCCAATTAGAGGCGCGAGATTCGGTAAAGCTACCGTCTCAAACGGAGCTTAATCCGAAACAAAATGCAAGTGCAATCACTTTGAGGAGCGGAAAAGAGATAGAAGGAAGAGATAAAGAGGTCGAGGAGGAGATTGTTGTTTTTGAGCCGGAGCCGGAGCCAGAGCCCAAGCCTGAGCCTTCCACATCCCATGGAAGTCCAAGCAACCACCACCTCCACCACTTTATGAGCCATCTCCTCCTTTTATTCAGTTGGTTCCATGGTTTCGGCCATGAACAACTTCTTTGTGTCCCGTTATCCACCTCAGGGACCGGAGAACCAGGACTCCTGGTACTCCGATCCCACATCCGAGATTGAGGCGGCGCGCATTCTACGCCGCTAGGAAAGAGAGGCTCGTAGGGCAGCCCGCAGGTTTGAGCGCGGGGGCCCCTCGGGATCTTAGAGCTTTTCCTTTTCCCTTTCCCTCTTATTTGTTTTTGTCCTTTCCACATTGGGGACAATGTGCATAATTAGCGTGGGGGAGAGATTGATAAATGTGGTGATATTTTAGTTTGTTTTCTTTTTCTTAGTTTGTTCTGTTTTGTTTATATTGTAATAAGTTGATGTAAATTTGAAAAAAATGAAAAAAATAGAAGGAAAAAAAAAAAAGAAGAATCCC